>NC_068355.1:138614991-138709991 GCF_020536995.1 Dreissena polymorpha | reverse complement strand
CATCTAAACCTCCTAGCGTCCTGGCGCCACCTACATCTAAAGAGTATGATAATAAGCAGATTCAAGATTGACTACTTAACAAAGCTTTTTGATTCACATTAAAACTTTATAGCGGAAAACGTTACCCATTAGAACAAGTCTACCTCTTCAGCTATAAGGATAGAATTAGTTAACACTGACCGAACAATCCTGCTCCGTTTCCGCTTAAATCGCCAGCAAAGCCTCCTGGTCCAAAATTTCTTTCTATCATCAGAGAGCCGACGTCTTGTCCACCGAAGGAGGTAGAACCACCAGCCGTTGTTCCACCATCTTGTCCAGCAAAAACCATACCGCCGTCCACACCTCCGGCGCCTCCCGCATTCTTAACTCCGGGGATTGGTCCCAATTCATCGCCGTTTCCTCTAAGCAGTGGCTCACGCGGGTACCTGTCGATACCACCACCTGATCCGAATCCGCCGGAAAATTTGAAACCGCCTCCGAACTCGCCTCCACCAAAACCAGCCCCATCGCCGCCAAAATTAGCTCCACCGCCGCCGAAACTATCTCTTTCGCCGCCAAAACTTACTCCACCGCCGCCTAAACTAGCCCCAACTCCAGCGGCGCCGCCATCAAAAATAGTGCCGCCCTTCACGGCTTGACCAAACGACTGCTGACTACCCGAGACATCCGGCCAAAAAGGATAGTCGCTCAGGCCGCTCGTGCTAGGCGCTGAAGGGGCACCCTGATACTGGAACCCACCGTCGGAGCCTGCAAACGTTCCGCTATTTATCAGTGAGCTCCCCGATAAACTTCCGACCATTTCAAACCCACGACCTTCTCTGCCAATACCTCCGAAATCACCAAGAAAATTGAGATCATCTTTATGTTCATTTTTTTCTAGTAAACTTAGTTTAATCTTGACAATCGAATTCCAAAAATACTCGGAAACAATCAAACGTTCAAAACAAACTTATGGTTAATTAAATAGCTATGTTCTTTTTATGGAACGTTTAGTCTCGGTTTTAAGCACGTTTGACTAAGTTTTTACTATCTTGATGATAATATACAAAACTAATTGGGTCGTGCTTTGTGAAAAAATGGTTTAACGCATGTGCGTAAAGTGTCGTCCCAGATTAGCCTGTGCAGTACGCACATGCTAATTATGGACGACACTTGTCGCTTTTATGATATTTTTCGTTTCAAGAACGTCTCTTCTTAGCAAAATCAAGTTGATGCGGAAAGTGTCGTTCCTGATTAGCCTGTGTGGACTGCACAGGCTATTATGGGACGACACTTTACGCACATGCATTTAACCCTCTTTTCACCGAGAGAGGCTCAATTATATTGCCATGTTTATTTTGTTGCCACTTGTTGTTACTGCATCACTGGCAATTCTCCTACTATAATGGCCCAGTTCCTACTTACCATATTGTTTAGGCATACACCGGATCGTGCGCACTGATAAAAACATGCATACGCAGAACACAATTATGCAATTTGAATTCATTCTCTACTAAACACAAACATGTAAAGATGCGAAAAAAATATCAGAGTGCGCCTATTTTAATCCGAGTAATTCCAAAACAGACCTTGTATCGTTCATGTCAGTATATATAGCCCCACATGACCTTGTTTTTAAAAGGCGAAAGTCTTTCTCCTTTGTCTTCTTGTGAACAATCACATAAGTTGTCATTTTCAAGGTACCAACTATTAATTGAACAGATACTTCTATAATGTTACTATTTGATCCGTAAGGGTTACATGAATATATGACCAGAGTTACAAGCGTTGTGATTTGGTTCGAACTACGTGACACTAAACAGGTGTAACCACGTGCTGTCAATACGTGTAACTGTCACTGATTCCTGAGCCAGCGTCAATCAATGGGCAATAATAACATTGTCTGAACACTACCGCAACAGTCGTTTGAACATTGTTTTATTATTTTTATGGCGCGCGGTGTTGTTTATTTGAGTTTCGATTTCGGATGCGAAAACTATTATCATACTCCGTTTGATTAAACGTAGGAAACTGTCGAGTCATCAAGAGCGTATAAGAAATTTCTAAAGTATCATTCAATTCGTTTCGATGTGGATATTTTAAGTTCCAGTTACAACACCATTTTCACAAAAGATTTTAGATTTTATCACGATACTTTGTTTATTTCATGAACAAATCGAGGCGATCTTGCGAAACTACGCAGACGCCGCATTACTCGTTTTCGAAGAACGTACGACGCCCTTCTGAGAAATCTACCATGTTTCATAATAAAATTAGGGAGATGGACAATCGACCTTCAGCCGAATGTAAACGTATAGCGTCCGCACGGAGAGCACGTGTGGTTGCCATCTTGTACGTTTGGGAAAATGGGACTTTATACATATCTTATTATAAAGTATCAGCCCAGAATAACCTATGCAGTCCGCACAAGCTTATCAGGGACGAAACTTGTCGCTTTTATGGAATTTTTCGTTTTCTTTGTGTCTCTTTTAAGCAAAATCCAAATTTGGCGAAAAGTATCGTCCTTGATTAGCATGTGCCGACTGCAAAAGCTTTTCTCGGACGACACTTTAAGCACGTGCATTAAGCCCGGTTTTCCGAGAGCGAGGCTATTTTAATGTGTGCATGAATGGTTAAAGGAGCCGATTGCATGGTGTACGAACTGTTTACAAACCGTCCGGGACGGTTAAGGAAAGTTTTGGACCGTTCGTGCGCATAAACCGTCCGGGACGGTTTAAACTGTCCGGTACGGTATTATTGCTGGAATAGGGTTACAATAATGCTGTACTTTGGACGTTTTACGAGCGTAATGTAATATCGTTGTCATCTGGAGCGACGCTATTTTTCTCGGACAATACATGAATTTCAAAATATTCAAGCAATCATTGCTGCCAAACACGGCAGGGATAAACATGAATATTTTAAGTACTCGAAATAAATGTATTTTCCCACAAAGTATTTCTGACATATGTAACGAATTTCATCTTTTACAGTGCATTTTTTATACATAGAAGGAAGCTGCTTTTAAACCGAACAAGTCAAAATTATGTAATTGTCCGATACAGTTTAGTAAACCGTCCGGGACGGTTATGAATAGTTTTTGACCAGTTCGTACACCATACGAATGTGGTGAGTTACAACGCCCTTCCGCGTTTGTCCGCAAGAAACGTATCAAAAGTAGGATGTGTCATGTGCGATAACTGTGTGTTGGCCGTGTGTCAACATTGAACTGCCATAGTAAAACATACAGCTATGTCAAGACCGTCGAGAGATGGAAGTATTATATACCATATAGCCACTGATGATAGAGCACAAAACGACTTTGTTTCCATTGTTTGTGAACTGGTGTGGTTAAACTTTTGATAAATTGTCAAATTCAGAATTCAACATTAGTGTATGCAGCACCCAATTTCTTTTTTTTTTTATGCCGCTTTCAATAACGTTGTACCAAATGACCTAATTATTATCAAGATATTGCACGTCACTATGATACAATCATACGACATTGCGCAAGTTAATGTTGATTATCGCCTGTTTATATGGTAGAATGTAACCTCAATAAAATGCATTTTTTACAACAAAACAATAAGTTTATGAAATATGGCTGCGCCCATGGTGTCAACATGACATTGAAGTCTCACAAGCATTTATTCATTCATTACGATTAAATCAGGGATGATGAAAGAAAAACTTACCATCAAACATGAAATCCATCCAACTAAATCGATTTTGTGGAAGGTTTGTGACGTCTTTCAAACTTTCTAATAATGAGTTAGTGCAGACGAATTTACAGAGCCGGCTGCAGAGACAATTGAAATTATGTCCACAAATAATACTGTGCTCTTCTTGTAAGAAACATGTTTCAAGCTTGTCACGCATTCACAAAAACAAATCAATAAACGCAGGAAGCAGTTTTAAGTCATTTTTGTTTAGCAGTACACCCCTTGAACCCACTGGTAATGACGTAGATTTTGAGTCAGTGTTTCCATTTAGGTTTGTTTATGTGCGGACAAGTATTAATATGTGGGAAGATTTTCCTGATGGTGTGCAATTTGATGTTGGATTTGTTGACACAAGTTATGCGACCACAGTTTCAAAGCGCACCCCCGTGATCCTAGGAATCCCCAGCAGTGTTGGCACTCACGAGGAGTTGCAGAGTTCACTGCTCACATTTGCCAAGCTGGGATACCGTGTGATTATACCCAACCTTCCAGGTAACTGTGCTTTTAAAGGTGCAGGTCTTCTTATTAACTTGTAACCTTTTTTCACACTTAGAAGCAAAGTATAAATAGCTTTATGCAATCGGCATTAAAACCAAAACAGCTTGCGAGTAACTCACAACCTATTTAGGTTTTATTTGCTCATCAGTACCTGAGTTGGAAATGAAGTGTTTGCAACTTGCATCTTAAATTTTATTGGATTTTTCAAGTTTCTACAAATGTGTCAAAGCAAAGCCATTAAAGGGTTAACAGAAAATAAACCACTAACTTAAGCATACATGTAAGACAACTGTTAAACAAAGGAAGTTCATGAAATTTCTCCATCTTGTTTAAACCATTCTTTGTAGTAAGGGAACTGTTTGCATGCCTCATCCCTCTAGAAAATTCATGTATACATTTTCCTAACCTGATATTTGTAAGAATGTGGTTGTCCCAGACAACCTTGTCTTTAGATATTGAAGAAATTTCTAATAATAAAACAATGCATTGAACACTTGTCAAGTGCCTAACAGCATGCTTTGCCATGTGTGGTCATTTTTTTTTCTTGATTAAGCAGAGTTACAGGATTAACCAAATTATCCGGTATAGTGAAGTGAATCAAGCTATCAAAGATTTTTTCTTGAAATGGTGGCATTCAATGCATCTTGATTGAACTAAAGAACAGCAGCAGTAAGCGTCTTCAGCTAATAAAAGGATCGCGGGGATTTCGATGACCCTTCCAGAATTTCTCAAGTTGTTTTTGATGACCTTATACATATAGCTCAATCATCTATCAATCAAACAAGATAACTAAAAGTTCTAAACTGAGAACATGAAATATTGGAAAGCAAATTATCATTGGCATGCATGAAACCAAGATGGTCAGGAGATCTAATTGTTATATTGAATATGCACAGAGAAGAAAATTCAAAGAATCTGGGTAAATAGTTCTTTGTTAAAGATGTACTTGTTTATAGTATATATCCAGAAAAGACATTCTAAAAAAAATCTTTAAACTTTGGTAAGTAAAATAAATACAATGTTTGGATGAGCCTTCTTATTATTTGCTAGATGTATTAATGTCATGAAAACATCAATGATACTCTAGTATTGAAATTGAAATAAATGCTGAGAAACCCTTCAAAGCTGATGAGTAGTAGGTTATTAGACCAAATTCTAAACATACTTAGCTAAAACCTTATCTGGAACTTAAAAGTCTGGTGTGTTTACTGTATAAAGGTGTAGTTTGCATGACTAATGAGCAAGGCAGTCTACCATTGAACCCTTTCCCCCATAAGAAGCAAAGTAAAAATGTTTTTTGCAACCAACATAAAACCAGAACAGCCTGCGAGTAACTCACAGTCTGTTCAGTTTTTATGCTGTTTGCTACTTATCAGTATCTAAGGGTTGGAAATAAATCCTTTACAACTTGAATCTAGTAAGCAAGGTCAGAAAATTCTGTGTGTTGTTGACTATTCAGATAGCCAATATTGTCGTGCCAAGTCTCGCCAGGAAAGTGTGGTGTTCATGCATTCTGTCAACGAGCGATCTGCCTTCATCAGGGACTTCTTGAGAGAGATCAAAGTTGACAAGTAAACTTGTATTCATTTCCAACGTTTTATTTGGCCAAATTGGGAAAAGTGCCAGTACCAGTCTAATTGGGGAAAAAATATGCAACAAAAAAACTGAAATTGGAAAAATGTGCATGGAAGTGTCTTCATATTGGAAAATTGGTGTATTTGATTTGTTTATAACAAATACTTTAAAATTGAAAATGAAATGTCATCAATTTGGCAATATCATAGTAACTTAAGTTCAAGCCATAAAGCTGCATATGGAAATTAACTAAATGTTGCATTGTATTTACCAAAATGAAAAATAAAAAAATATTTTTTTGGAAATCTTCTGTTGGGATTTTTTTGGACAGAATTTGGGAAATTTTTAGTTGTTTTCCCTATTGGGAAAGTTCTGTTGTCCAATACTTCCTAAAGAAGGAAGAAAATCGCTGATTTCATCAGCTTATCTTATTTCCATTATGTCCTTTTGTTTTACCATCAATTTTATTGTATAAGGCCACTGCCTATCATGTGAGTAAAGGAAGTTGTTAATTATTCTTGCTAATTTTGATAAATAAGACTTAATTTGTTACAGATTCTTTCAAAAAAACGAAAGCAATGAGACAAGAGATGATTTTTTTATTTCAATACCTGAATTTCATCCAAGAGTTCTGCTGGAGATTCCTGATTTGATTTTTTTGTTTTCCGTCTTTATAATTAAAGTACCGGAAAATGGCATTCCCCAATTAGGAAAAAACTACAAAGTTCCCAATTGTTGTGAGGAAAATTCCCAATTGATTAATAAATAAAATGCAACATTTTGTTAGTTTCCCTATGCAGCTCTATGGCTTGAGCCTAAGTTAATATAATATTGACAACTTGATAACATTTAGATATCAATTTTAAAGTATTTGGGAGCAACAAATCAAAAGATCAATTTCCCAATATGAAGACTTCACAACACGAATTTCCCAATTTCAGTTTTTTTGTGCACAATTTTCCCAACTGGGCTGGTAGCTGTATCTTTACCAATTGGGAAAAAAATGCTGCCTTGTTTTTCAGATTTCTTTTAAATTATTAATGTCAGAAATTATTTAGTTCCATAATGTGTAGACAGTCATGTGTGGCTGTAATAATATAACAGTATACTGATATTATCTGATAATATAACTTGAAGTGTACCAGTGAAATACAGAGAGGATATTTGTTGGATTCAGTGGAATATCAATTTTAATTTACGAGTGATCATAGAAAATAATATTTTCAAACAGTATACTGATAATATAACTTGA
Source organism: Dreissena polymorpha (assembly GCF_020536995.1). Lineage (NCBI taxonomy): Eukaryota > Metazoa > Mollusca > Bivalvia > Myida > Dreissenidae > Dreissena > Dreissena polymorpha. The sequence continues at coordinate 138,702,965 of NC_068355.1, read as the reverse complement.
AGTGTACCAGTGAAATACAGAGAGGATATTTGTTGGATTCAGTGGAATATCAATTTTAATTTACGAGTGATCATAGAAAATAATATTTTCACAGGTGGAGCAAATGATTATATGTGTATTTTTCCTGAAAAACTGATGCTGTAACATCATGAAAACAATTGCATTTCACAGTATTAAGTATATCAGTGAAAATTATCAAACAGTTTGAAACAGTGTATTCTTAGTTTTATTTCACTGATATTTCTTTCTAAACCACCGGAAAGCATAAAATAGGAGCACTTTTACCAATGCTTAGTGTAATCTTTAATTGACATATAACATCATATGAAGCAGGCTCAAAATACAACCCTAAGGGTCAAGTGAACCTCTTTCTGTGAAAACAGGGCTTAATGCATGATCGCGCAGGCTAATCTTGGGCGACACTTTCCCCTTATACAGAATTTTTCATTTGAAGGAAGTCTTTTTGAAACAAAAATCCAGTCTACTGCACAGGGTGATCAGGGGCAACACTTTATGCTCATGCATTAAGCCCATTTTTCCCAAAATGAGGCTCAACTCTTTGGCTCCATATGCCATATCTCTGTGTGATTGTCTGTCCTTGTGTTGCTGACAGAGTGGACCTGTGTCTTGTGAACAGAGACAGCGTGTACAGTGGGGTCCACCTGGCCACCTACAACAAGGGGCTGGTGCAAGCCCTGGTGCTGCTCAACCCCACTGGTATTCAGTACACTTCGTAAGTTGTCAGTGTAATTAACCCTCTACCTCTTAGATACGTATTTTGACACATTTGTAGTCCTGCAGAAAGTTAAATTTAATAAAATACCTTTCTTACTAGATTCAAATTTTAAAGGCTTCATTTCAAACCCTTAGATACTGATCATGAGCAGCAAACAGCATAAAACCTGAACAACCTGTGAGTTACTTGCAGGCTGTTCTGGTTTTATGCTGTTTGCATTTAGCCATTTTCACTCTACGTCTGAGTGGGAAAGGGTTTAAGTGAATGTAGTGTTATTTTTTAATAAAAAAAACATGAAATTCTGGCTTATTATTTTTTTGTTTTGTCCATATATTTGACGCATCTGAATATATGACCCACACAAGTTTTGTCTGGTTGAAAGTTGCGCCTAATACCCCCAAAATACAGTTAAATTTCTCAATCTGTCTGCAGTCTGCACAGGCATATCTGGGCCAACACTTTCCACCTTGGCTAGATTTAGGTAATGAAGGGACTTATTAATTTAAAAAAATAATGCCACATGAAAGAAAGTGATAAACGACACTTTATGTAAATGCATGACGCCCGTTATTTCCAGAGCAATACTCATATAAATATTAAAAATGGAAATTATGCACCATGTTTCTAAATTTAACAATATCTCTGTCTCATTTCAGCTCCATGGAGCCTGTGCTGTTCCACAAGTACTTCAGTATATTCTGGGACGACCGCTTCATTCTGCAGCCTGTGATTCGCTCCCTTGTCACAGGCTGCAAGTTCCTCACAAAGAAGAAACGCTGGCCCACGTACAGCGTCATAACCTACTCCAGAATCATTAGGGCCCTTTCATTTACAGACGTATGTACCGCTGCATGAAGTTTTCTTTGGTTAAAGATGCTTTGAGCCTTTTTGAGGAAAACTGGGCTTAATGCATATGCATAGTGTCATGCAATATTAGTTATTGATGAGACTTCTTAATTTTAGCTTGATTGAATCGAAAGTTTATGGCATATTTTACATGCTCTTGAGTCCGTATCCTGGGACTAGAACCACTACTTGGTGTCTATTGGGGAGATCTTAAGAACGCTCCCACTGTGGGGATCGAACCCATTACCTCCCAGTCATCATATCCACTATGCCACGCCGATGGAAGTATTTAAATTTGTTATGTTCAACAAAATGTAAAAGTGCTTACTACCATATTATTAATCTACATCATAACTTTTGAATTTTACAATAAGTTTGGAAAATACAACCACAAGTACTTAACACTTTCCCACTAAGAAGCTAACTGAAAATGGCTATGTGCAAACAGCATAAAACCAGAACAGCCTTTGGGTATTTTGCAGTCTGTTCAGGTTTTATGCTGTTTGCTGCTCATCAGTATTTAAGGGTTGGAACTGAAGCCTTAAAAACTTGAATCTAGTAAAAAAGATATTTTATTAAATATAACTTTCTTAAGGACTAATAATGCATCAAAATACGTATCTAAGTGATGAAGGGTTAAAGTGAAAAAGACATTGTGAAGAGAAATGATAGTTATATTAAGAGTAGTGATATTTGCTCTGTAAATTGTTACATATTTTTTTTTATAAACATAAATATTTTATGTTTTGCAGTACTCATACTGTCCTTCATTTATTATTTGCAAACTTTTGGAATTTGAAAGGTCGGAAAAAGTAAAATTCAATTTTTCAAACTTTCAAGTTTATGTGGTAATTTCAACCGTTTTGAATCTTAATTACAAAGTAATTTGTAAACTTGTCGCTAAGTTGGTTTCACTGAGATTTAACCCTTTCAGCGCTGGAACTGAATTTTAAAGGCTTTTGCAAACAGTTTGGATCCAGATGAGACGCCACAGAACGTGGCGTCTCATCAGGATCCAAACTGTTTGCTCTTCTGATAGTATTCTTTGGAAAAAAAATCGAAGAAAATGCTAATTTTAGAAATTCAGCAGACGACATTTTAGCAGACAACAAATTTCCCAGCATGCAAAGGGTTAAAGTTTATCCTCATACAGGTCAGACAGGATGCAGTCAGTTTCCGCGTAAGGAATGTGCCGACACTTGCTATACTGGGCGAGGACTCGGCTGAGCTGAATACCAACGACACATTCGAGTATCTAGCAAGCCTCGCCCTGCCTACAGCCAGCACGGTGGAGTGGAGATGTGACCAGGGCAACACGACAGTCCCTCCCAAGGGTAAGGGTAGTTATGCTGTAGCTTTCATTGAAGTTAGCTTTGATCTGGGAAAACTGGGCTTAATGCATGTGCCCTCAAAACAGGCTAATCACAGAGGAACCTTTCCCACTTAAATAGTACCGTAAAACGCTGTGTATAACGCGCATTTATGTATAACGCGCATCTACTTTTTGAAGCAAAAAAATCGGGAAGAAAAGTTTTTGAAGCAAAAAAAAATTAAGGCCAAATTTCCGTACCGTAGGCTCACTGAAAATCGTTTTATTTATATTGCTGCTCTCACGTGTTATTTTGTTTTTCAATACTTAATCATCTTAAAGACGATAACGACAAAGATACAACTTGTTTGTGTGTTTTTTTTTAAATTATAATATTACGCGTTAATGTTTCGATTTAAATGAATTATGCATGAAATGCACAATTTCCACGAGGATACTATCGAGGTTTTCATCATTAGTCTCCGAAGTAACTGTCCACAATTTTATCGTGGAAATGTACACATTGCGGACCGATTAGTGTGCTTGGTATAACTAAGACACTGAAATTTTTTATTGGTAATGGCACGGGGTTATTCACACATGACTAATTCACAACCGCGCATTTTATTTACATTTTCCATCTCACGCGTTCTTTTTGAGCGTCTATAATTGACAGGAGACTTTAACGACTCAACTTCTCAACACCATTACTGTCATTACCGGCGTTAAACGAACAATGGAGGTGTGAAGTCGTTTGCCGGTTCGCATGTTTTGATAATAGCCCAGCTACAAAAAACTTGACAGGTGACGCAAATTGCTCGATAATCACAACCCCAATCTTGACAAGACTTATGAAAACGTGTAAACAAACACAACATCAATTTTATTAACACATTTGAAAAGCAAGGAAAATATTAATAAATATATCGCTAGAGACCTTGCCGACATACTATTGTAAATCGACAAGTGCCCCCAAATAAATTGTGTAACCCTAGTACAATAGGGTATAATATTGTGGGAAAAAACAATAAAGTTTAAATAAAAATGGCTTCCTTGTTTTCATTTTCTTCTTCAAATTTATTTGATTACAATGCTCTGTATGTACCTGAAAAATATTAATGTTAACTTTATAACGTTTGTCCATCTATATTCAGATTGTAAATATAACACAATTATTAACATAGTTACAGTTAAAACATTGGGGAACAGAATGATGCGAGTTATCGTAATTGGGTAATTTACAGGGAAAAAATGTCTTGGCATGGCTGTAGTTGTGCATAAAGCGCATCAAGTTTTTTAAATTAAATTTGGGGGTAAAAATGTGCGCCTTATACACAACGTTTTACCGTATTCTTCGTTTACAAGAAGTCTCTTCTTAGCAAAAATCAAGTTTATACATGAAATGTTGTCGCTGATTAGCTTTTGCGGACTGCAGTGGCTAATCTGGAACCTGCACAGAAGCTGTAAGCCCTGGACTGCAGTGGCTAATCTGGAACCTGCACAGAAGCTGTAAGCCCTGTTTTCCCAGAGTGGGGCGCGTATGTTTGTTAATCATTAAAACATTGTTATGTATTAACCTCTGCTTTCTAAATGAGATCTTTCGCAAACAAGATCTGTTCCTCATATCCAAAGCAAGCTTTTTCTTATTCAACTCTTTCATAGTCATAACCACAGTTTTTCATTTGGGTCACCAACATCTAACGGATATTTGCATCATTATTTTGCACAACCTTAACCTATTTGACAAAAATAGACCCTTGATTCCTACAACAGAGTTAACATATTAGTTGCAGCCGGCCATTATAAAAGTAAAAATACAGCTTAATCCACTTAATGGTGTAAGTACTTCTATATTAATTAAATTGAAGTTTTCTTTATCACATCATAGTGTGAACTTGCTGTGAAAGCTACATCATTCATAGAAATCATCACCACTTAATTTCACGTAATAAAATGTTTGACAGTTGACACATTGGTGAATTCAGCAAAATGCTTTCAAGCTGACTCACTGCTTACCCACTTCAGACTCATGGCTGTCTCACTGCTGACTCACTGTTGTCTCATTGCTGACGCAATGCTGTCTTACTGCAGACTCACTGCTGTCTCACTGCTGACGCAATGCTGTCTCACTGCTGACTCACTGTTGTCCCACTGCTGTCTCACTGCAGACTCACTGTTGTCCCACTGTTTTCTCACAGCAGATTCACTGCTGACTCATTGCCGACTCAATGCTGTCTCATTGCGACACACTCCGGACTCATGGCTGTCTCACTTCAGATTCACTGCTGACTCACTGCTGTCTCACTGCTGACTCACTGCAGACTCATTGCTGTCTCATAGCTGTCTCACTGCTGACACACTGCTGACTCAATGCTGTCTCACTGCTTATTCAGTGCTGAATCACTGCTGTCTCACTGCTGATTCACTGTTGTGTAAAGTTTGACTCACTTCTGTCTCACTGCGGACTCACTGCTGACTCACTGTTGTCCCACTGCTTTCTCATAGCAGATTCACTGCTGACACACTCCAAACTCATGACTGTCTCACTGCTGTCTCACTGCAGACTCACTGCTGACTCACTGCTGTCTCACTGCTGACACAATGCTGACTCACTGCTGACACACTGTGGACTCATTGCTGTCTTACAGCTGACTCATTGCTGTCTCACTGCTGACACAATGCTGACACAATGCTGACTCTCTGCGGACTCATTGTCTCACAGTTGACTCATTTCTGTCTCACTGCTAACACACTGCGGATTCATTGCTGTCTCACAGCTGACTCATTGCTGTCTCACTGCTGACACACTGCTGACTCAATGCTGTCTCACTGCTTATTCAGTGCTGAATCACTGCTGTATCACTGCTGAATCACTGTTGTCTAAAGTTTGACTCACTGTTGTCCCACTGCTTTCTCACAGCAGATTCACTGCTGACACACTCCAGACTCATGGCTGTCTCACTGCTGTCTCACTGCAGACCTGACTCACTGCTGTCTTACTGCTGACTCACTGCTGTCTAACTGCTGACTCACTGCAGACTCATTGCTGTCTCACTGCTGTCTCACAGCTGTCTCACAGCTGACTCATTGCTGTTTCACAGCTGACTCATTGCTGTCTCACAGCTGACTCATGGCTGTCTCACAGCTGACTCATTGCTGTCTCACAGCTGACTCACTGCTGATTCATTGCTGTCTCACTGCTGACTCAATGCTGTCTCACTGCTTTTTCAGTGCTGAATCACTGCTTTCTCACTGCTGATTCACTGTTGTCTAAAGTTTGACTCACTGTTGTCTCACAGGTGCGCAAATATTTCCTTTACCTATTTGACAAAAAAAGGACCCTTGATTCCTACAACAGAATTAACATATTAGTTGCAGCTGGCCATTATAAAAGTAAAAATACAGCTTAATCCACTTTATGGTGTAAGTACTTCTATATTAATTAAATTGAAGTTTTCTTTATCACATCATAGTATGAACTGGTTGTGAAAGCTACATCATTCATAGAAGTCATCAGCACTTAATTTCACATAATAAAATGTTTGACAGTTGACACATTGGTGAATGCAGCAAAATGCTTTCAAGCTGACTCACTGCTTACCCACTTCAGACTCATGGCTGTCTCACTGCTGACTCACTGTTGTCTCACTGCTGATGCAATGCTGTCGCACTGCAGACTCACTGCTGTCTCACTGCTGACGCAATGCTGTCTCACTGCAGACTCACTGCTGACTCACTGTTGTCTCACTGCTGACGCAATGCTGTCTCACTGCTGACTCACTGTTGTCCCACTGCTGTCTCACTGCAGACTCTGTTGTCCCACTGCTTTCTCACAGCAGATTCACTGCTGACTCATTGCCGACTCACTGCTGTCTCATTGTGACACACTGGGGACTCATGGCAGTCTCACTTCAGATTCACTGCTGACTCACTGCTGTCGCACTGCTGACTCACTGCGGACTCATTGCTGTCTCACAGCTGACTCATAGCTGTCTCACTGCTGACACACTGCTGAGTCAATGCTGTCTCACTGCTTATTCAGTGCTTAATCACTGCTGTCTCACTGCTGATTCACTGTTGTCTAAAGTTTGACTCACTGCTGTCTCACTGCTGACTCACTGCTGTCTCACTGCTGACTCACTGTTGTCCCACTGCTTTCTCACAGCAGATTCACTGCTGACACACTCCAAACTCATGGCTGTCTCACTGCTGACTCACTGCTGTCTCACTGCTGACACCATGCTGACTCACTGCTGTCTCACTGCTGACACACCCTGGACTCATTGCTGTCTCTCAGCTGACTCATTGCTGTCTCACTGCTGACACAATGCTGACTCACTGCAGACTCATTTCTCACAGCTGACTCATTTCTCACAGCTGACTCATTGCTGTCTCACTGCTAACACACTGCGGACTCATTGCTGTCTCACAGCTGACTCATCGCTGTCTCACTGCTGACACACTGCTGACGCAATGCTGTCTCACTGCAGACTCACTGCTGACTCACTGCTGACGCAATGCTGTCTCACTGCTGACTCACTGTTGTCTAAAGTTTGACTCACTGCTGACTCACTGTTGGCCAACTGCTTTCTCACAGCAGATTCACTGCTGACACACTCCAGACTCATGGCTTTCTCACTTCAGACCTGACTCACTGCTGTCTCACTGCTGACTCACTGCTGACTCACTGCGGACTCATTGCTGTCTCACTGCAGACTCATTGCTGTCTCACAGCTGACTCATTGCTGTCTCACAGCTGACTCATTGCTGTCTCACAGCTGACTCATGGCTGTCTCACAGCTGACTCATTGCTGTCTCACAGCTGACTCACTGCTGATTCATTGCTGACTCACTGCTTTTTCAGTGCTGAATCACTGCTTTCTCACTGCTGATTCACTGTTGTCAAAAGTTTGACTCACTGTTGTCTCACAGGTGGAAGTAATGTACCCTGGATAGTAATTTTTTTTATCTTTTTTTAGGAGCCCACTTACCCCTAAAAACTAATTCCAAAAGTTAATCATTGTATTTTCTTTGCAACAACTGTTATAATTCCAAAATTTGATTTACTTGAAAACGAAAGTAGCCATTGCTGTTGAACCCGGCTTGGCAGTGTATAACACTGACAGAGCCTGGCACAGAAATATCCAATCAACAACAACAACATGACGCTTAGACAATTGTAAATAAATTATAAATACTAATCATTCTGATTGTATTGGAATGAGTTTTTAGGGGTAAGTGGTTGCATATGCATGCATTATGTGACCGGCCATGTTATTTTAAAGGAATAGGACGCGAGCTATTGATTAAGGGAAAAAAACTAAAACATTGTTTGAAAGTCTGGCGAAGATTTATTCGGATTAACAAACGGTCTCGAAATATTGCTTGGTTATTGACCGACTGTTAGTTAACCGCTTGGCAGAAACTTTTTCTGAAAGGTTGTACAATTGTCCATAGGAGGATCAAAGGATGCTGTGGATTCAAGCTATTTATGACATTTGTGCGGCCCGCAAAGACAGGTCTATGATAAATTCAAGTTAATGACCTTGTTTTGATTCCAATATCAGAGGGTGGGGATTTTTTTTCATGGCTCTTTGTCAATTTTTTTCTCATTAAACATGATTTTATATATTTATTTGAATATATTGGGCTCCTAAAAAAACGAGAGCGCCGATGGCGTTAAAAGCATAGGTGCAAGATACAGGGAAGTTGCTGCTTATGTAAATGTTAAGGGAACAGTTGACTGAATAAAAAACTAAAAGGCTATCAAGAATGAGGCTTACGGTAATTAAACGTATAATATAATGACAACACAACAGTAACAACAACTTATCGTGTAATGTTGTCAGTTTAAAGCTCTGAAAAACAATGCTCAATGGGATATATGCAATAAATTGATCATTGTTCAATATAGAAGAAAATGAAGCAATACGTTTAATTCATATAATACATTTAACATTAATGCAATATAAATTACAATAATACTTGCGATCATGGTGAATCAGCTACTCAGTTACAAAATGGCGTCACGTGGTATAATGTAGTTCGATATCGCCATCCGCAAATTTCTCAAATCAATAATTTCAAACAATAACCGACTATTTAAATAGATAATCTTTCCATTTACATCAGTGTTTGAAACGCTTATGAAAAATAATTACCCAAGCCTTTCAAATTTTAAGCACGGACAGATCTGTATCGAACTATTCTTTTCACAAATGAAAATAGAGGCTACCCTATTCATCTGCGTCAAGAATTTGTCGTAAAAATTGCGGTAAGAGTTAGATGCAGACGTGCACAACATATTTAGTTCTGAATACAGATTTCTGAATGCAGATTTTTATAGAAACTCCTCACAGCAGTTACATCCCCTGCTTCGCCCGGTCAGTAACTTTTAGTATAAGGGAGACCACTGCGTAGGAGATTGAGATTTATAGTGCAGATAGAATTGTTTTAAGAACGAAATTTGTTTTAGGTTATAAGATTTTTTGACATAAAACAGTCTTAGAAAAATTCACTTAAAAGGGTGTCAGCAATATTCTTGGTAGAAAACGTTAGAAAAATGTTTCCAAATAAAAAATTGTAGAATTACCATATACTATATTAAATAGAAATTTCGTCTGATTTTTGATCAGGTAAGGCTTCATAATGTATCATGTGCATTTTCGAAATGTAGTATACACCTTAAGCATAGGTGCGTGCACCTATGCTAAAAATTACTATCCAGGGTATGTTACTTCCACCTGTGTGTTGTCTCACTGCTGACTCACTACTGTCTAACTGTTGCCTCACTTCTGTCACTCTTCTGACTCACTGCTGTCTAACTTCTGTCTCATCTGTCTCACTGCCATCTTACTGCTGACTCACTGCTGTTTCACTTCTGTTCTGTCTCACTATTTACTCATTGCTGTCTTACTGCTGTCTCTCATGTCTTTCAGAACTGCTGTCGGGTCAGAGTCTGGTGATAAGAGTTCCCAACGCAGGACCCGACCTACCGACGACTCACGCTGTCCCACTCAGGCACACCCTGCTGACCTTTCTCAAAGCCATCAGACGAGATTTGTAACCATGGCAACTAGGAATTGTAACCATGGCAACCATTAGGATCTTCACCTTGTTTTGTTTTGTATAGATAGTAAATATTGATTGAACTGACTTGTTTTTCGTTGGTTTAATTATTAGATTAGCAAAGGGTATTCATCAATATTTTAACCTAAAAAGTTATGGTTGCCTTCTTTAATTTTTTTAGCAAAATCAATTTTTATTGTATTTTGCACCATTTTTTTTTAATATCCAAACATTATCAGAGATGTGATCACATGATAGTCAAGATGGCGTCGTCCATGCTGAGACAGGTATTTTTCGCTGTTTTATAGCCTTTATTACTTGCATTAATTGTCTAAATGCCACTCACTTTCCAGCCATATCAGCAAGAAAGTTACCAGTGTTTATTTTGTATTAATATTCACTCTATATCTCAACTTGGGGGGAGTTAAGTCAAGAAATGAAGTGAATTTGAATATGAAATTAACGCTTATCACCTTTTTACTGATATGGCTTATATGTGAGCGTAATTTAAAAATTAAACAAAAGTAATAAAGGTTATACAATTGCGGAAAATAACTTTCTTGGCATGGCTGTCGCCATCTTGACTATCACGTGATTACCCTCTCTGATTATTCAAGTTTATGCCAGTTAAGACAGAGAGATGTAAGTCTACAAACTATAACCATGATTAACCCTTTCCCCCATAAGAATCAAAGTGAACATGGCTATTTGCAAACAGCATAAAACCAGAATAGCGAGCGAGTAACTCGCACTCTGTTTAGGTTTTATGCTATTTGCTGCTCATCAGTATCTAAGGGTTGAAAATGAAGCCTTAAAAACTTGAATCTAGTAAGAAAGGTCTTAAATTAAATATACATTTCTAAGGGACTACAAATGCGTCAAAATACTTATCTAAGTGTGAAAGGATTAATTCAACCAACAGTAGTGTTGTTGTACAACAGACTCCTGGATAACTGCAAATCTTCCAACTCATCTCCCATAAAGTCAGGGCATAGAAAAACATCAACCAGGGATGAAATATTGGCTTCAAAATGTATCTTCATTGTCAGAGTGGTTTATTAATTGTGTCGCTTGTGCAGTCCGCACAGGCTTATCAGGGACGCCACTTTCCGCTTTTATGACATTTTTCGTTTAAATGAAGTCTCTTCTTAGCAAAAATCCAATTAAGGTGGAAAGTGTCGTCCCTGATCAACCTGCGCAGACTGCACAGGCTAAACTGGGACGACACTTTACGCACATGCATCATGCCCAGTTTTCTCAGAACACGACTCAATTTTTAAGGCTTAATACTTTGTTATTTACCTAACTCAAATACTGAAGATCAATTTATGGAAAGGAAATTCTGTAATATTTCACTTAAGTATGCCTTGGGCTTACACGACCTGAGTTGATATTACCCCTGGGCCCATGTGTTATATTTAGGTATTTTAACTTTTATGTGTTCAAGTAAAAATGACTATGTTTAGTAATATTTTAAACTTTTGAAACACAAGATTTTTTTTTCCAAAAACTTGCTGAAATATTCCTTTAACTTTTTTCTATTCAGAAGCAAAGTGAACTATGTGCAAATAGCATAAAACCAAAACAGCCTGCGACTCGCAGTCTGTTTAGGTTTAATTCTGTTTGCTGCTTATCATTCAGTATCTTTGGGTAGGAAAAAAAGCCTTTAAAACTTGGATCTAGCAAGAAAGGTCTGTAATTAAATGTAACTTTCCATGGGACAAAAAATGCGTCAAAATACCTATCTAAGTGGTAAAAGGTTAAGTAGAAGTAAGAAGGTAGCCCCAGCTTTGCGAATATCAGAACCCAAAGAAAAAACAACAAGTAACAGCAGTCTTGGAGAGGAATGAGTTTATTTGAGTTTTCATAAGACCAGGCATTAACCCTTTCCCACTCAGAAGCAAGGTGAACATGGCTATGTGCAAACAACATAAAAACCAGAACAGCCTGCGAGTAACTCGCAGTCTGTTCAGGTTTAATGCTGTTTGCTCTTCATCAGTATCTAAGGGTTCGACAAGAAGCCTTAAAAACTTGAATCTAGTAAAAAAAGATCTTAAATAAAGTACAACTTTCTAAGGGACTACAAATGCGTCAAAATATGTATCTAAGTGGTAAAGGGTTAAACAAAGAGAAAAAATAGAAGGTATCAATTGTTAATTAAAATTGCTGTACAAATAGCTAGAATGAAGCTGCAAAACGCATAAATTGTTGTCTGGCTACCTAACAGTGTTGTTCACATGTTAATTTAGCTTTAATTTGGTCTGTATGGGAGACCAGCGTTTTAAACGATATTGACAATTGACATATGTGACTATACATATAATCTAGTGGGATATACTTTACTAAAAAATGTTGTCTTAGCAAAAGTACATTTGTTTACACTGCATAGGTATTTGGTATAAATAAATATACATACATACATGTAAGTATAAAATGTACAAACTTTAGTGCTCTGTTGTTGCAGTTGATACCAATGTGACAATGTTAATGATTTGAGCTTTGCATTTATACGTGCCATTTTTTGGGAGCAATGTCATTGTAAATTTTGGATAGGTCACACTCGATTTGTTTTACACTCTTTAACTTCTGAGGTTTAGAAATGTTTAAAAACTTTGACAAAACATTTTTTGTTTTTAACATTCCTTATTATTGTTTAACTAAAAACACAAACGCTTACAGAGCTAAAAAATATTTCTGTTATTATAATTGCTGTCAGTTTATTCAATAAAGTTTACAAGAGCGCATAGGGCCCTATGGCGCTCACCTGAGACCCAAAGGAAATAAGACTATATTGATAAAGTGTGAGCTGATTCATGAAGATTGGGTTTTAGTATTAACATGCTTTGACCTAGTGACCTACTTTTTCGGCTCACATGATCAATCTCAGTAGAGATTTAATTGGGACAAATGTTTGGACCAAGTTTCATGAAAAGTGGCCAATAAATGTGGCTAATAAAGCGTTAACAAGTTTTCACTAAGATGCTCAGGTAAGCTAAAAACTGCAAGTAAAAAATAAGTTCCTGGAACGCCCAATAAAATACCAAACATTTTTATTATGCTGGCACAGGTTACTATATAAATAAGGTACAATCACACAATTGGTAACAAACTGCAGGGAATATGTATTAAACATAGCATACTCAACAAATGCCTATTTTATGCAGACATTTCAAAATTGTATTTAAGCGTTTTTGGAAAAATTTCAAACTTCTAAGAACTAACAAACTGTTTGACTGAAAAACGGCCAACAAAGCACCTCTATCACATGATCGAAAAAAAATGACATGATATGAACATATAAGCCTAGTTCTGAAAAGACAGTGCATAATACATGTTCGTAAAGTTTAGTCCCATATTAACCTGTGCAGTTCGCACAGGCTTATCAGGGAAAACACTTATGGCCTAAAATGGACTTTCATTAAGAAAAGACTTAATATTTAAAAAATTCCATACAAGCTGAGAGTGTTGTCCCTGATTAGCCTGTGCTGACTGCACAGGCTAATCTGTGATAACGCTTTAGGAATATGCATTTGGCCCAAATTTCCCCGACTAAGACTCACACGAAAAACACTGCATGAAGCACTCTCATTATCCTGCAAAAAAGTTATTAAAATACTTTGCTTACAAAATGACCGAAACAATTGCAAGCCACTCTTACATTCATTTGCTTTATCATCAAAAAGTTAACATGCCTTGTGAAATGATGGAGAAAACAACAGGAAGAAAACGTGGCATATGTTCATTTTCAGACCCTTCAAAGAAAAACTGTTTACCTTATTTCAGTAAACATTTTTATGATACAAACAGCAGTCATCAGTTAATATCGCTTAACAGTCATTATATGTAATGCTGTATAAAAAATCTGAACATTTACTTAAAAATTGCTTTTTTTCAAAACTTTCATACATAGACTTTCACAACATTTACTGTTATATGGAGAAAATATCAAAAATCCAATTGCTATATAAGATCTTTGTTAAGTTACACTACTTAACATGTTCCCTTGCATAATTACACTAAACTACATAAGCTAATATCATTGAAATATTGACTAGTACACTTTCTCTAATATAGTTATGCATAAATACATTATTAAGATAACAGAGATATGCCTCCACAAAACTTGTGAAGTAGTAGATAACAATTTTAGCCTTGTGCTGAGAAAACTGGGCTAAGCCTAAACACTTGTGCGTAAAGTGTCCTCTCAGATTTCCTGCGCAGTCTGCACAGGCTAATCAGGGACAACACTTTCCGCCTAAAGTGGATTTTTGCAAGGGGAGAATTCCTTTAAACAAAAAATACCATAAAGCGTAAAAGATGGTCCCATATCTGGGAGGACATTTTAAGCACATGCATTACCAGGGTATACCCAGTTTTCTTAGAACGAGGCTCATTTCTTCGTCCATATAACTAGACCTTTATTAAACATAATTATCTGTATATAAGTTACATATAAATAATATAATAGAAATAGATAATTGTAAAGCACTAAAATATACACAGTAGGATTATAATAGCCAGTTTAAGTGTTCCGAAAAAAGATTTAACATACACTATTTATATTATGGCAAAAAAAAGATTTTTAAACATCCTAACAAACACTTACTAAAGAAGAACCGGTAGTACATTTGTTAAGCAAATAGCAGAAAATTCAATGCCCACAATTACATTAACATAAAGCAAATGAAATAAATAATTATCCAACCTGATATTATTCTGATAGAAATGTCATGTTCAATTTTCATTAACATACGAAAAAGACTATTGCGAAAGGTAATCCACACCACAACAAATAATTATATTACTTAACCCACATGCTTGAACATAACAAGAAAAAGTGTTGGTGAATCTTATTCACCAATTTTTTAAAAATAACTGTTGAATTTACAGCTTTTTTTATTTAACACTAAACTACTAGAAGTATTGACCAATCAGAATGAAGATTGGTCTTCACTTCATGATGAGATGAGTCGGCCATCTTGCCTGGTACCATGTGACTCCTAATGGCCAGTCAATAGGACTCTATTATTTTCTAAACTAATTCTGAAAATAGACAATATATCAAAGTTTGAACAACAAATAAAAATATTGTTTTTCAGGAGTTTTCAACACAGTCTTTGTTTGTGTTATTTGTCTGCAAAAGAATCTACAATATCTGTTTTATCACTCTTCTCACCAAAAAAGATTAAATTGATAAAAAAGTGCCTCCTTTCACTAGCTGAGGACATCAAATTGCCATGAATGTTATATGACATAATCATCATAATTGGTAGGTTCTATAAACAAAAATATGTTTTACTTTTAATTTTTACAACAAAAAGTTGGCAAATCAGATGTGTTTCCTGTCAGCTTACTTTAACTATTGGCAAAAACAATCCTTGCAAAATAAGAATAATACGGCGCTGGACAAAAATTAAGTATGAAACAATCAAAGGGCATAAACTGAAAAAAGTTATGCAGTCTGCACATGCTAATCAGGGTTAACACTTTCCGCTTTCATGATAATTTTTGTTCAAAGAAGTGTCTTCTTAGCAAAATCCACTTGAGGCGGAAAGTGTCGTCCCTGATTAGCCTGTGCCTTAGATGATAAACAAAATTAATAGTTGAATTGATAGACAACATGTAAAATCTTTTAAGGCTACTCATGAATGTCTTGCAATTTAATGCTGTGTATACTGAAAAGTCTGCTGTTTAACCTATTTCCACTCATAAGCAAAGTGAAAATGGCTATGTGCAAACAGCGAAAAACCAGAACAGCCTGCCAGTAACTCGCAGTCTGTAAAGGTTTTATGCTGTTTGCTGCTCATCAGTATGTAAGAGTTGCAAATGAAGCCTTTAAAACTTGAATTTAGTAAGAAAGGTGTTTAATTGAATTTAACATTATAAGTAATAATCTATGGGACTACAAAAGCATCAAAATATGTTTCAAAGTGGTAAAGGGTTAAAAAATCATGGTAAACTTCTGTTTACGATGAACATACAATGAGGAGATACAACAGTCTCAAAATGAACTTTTAAAACAAAGCATACTGCCTACCTCATCGTCATCGTGGACAGATTTTAACGTCTCTCTGAAGTCGGAGTGCTCTTTCTTCTGCTCTTTGGATATGGCCGCAAACCTGGGAGAAAACCGCCTTATGTCACATGTATACATGGTACATCACTTCAATTCAGCCGCGTTTTCAGAATATGGGGCTTAATGCATGTGCTGAAAGTCTCATCCCATATTAGCCTGTGCAGTTTGCACAGAATAATTACGGAGGACACTTTCTGCTTTTATTGAATTTGTAGTTTAAAGATAGACTATTCTAAATAAAATCCACTTTAGGCAGAAAGTGTTGTCCCAGATGACTACACAAGCTTTTCTGGAACAACACTTTTCGCACATGCATTAAGCACAGTTTTCACTAAACAAGGTTAAGTTAAGAGGCCACTCTTATGCATACACTTTTATTGCTAACTATGGAAGTATATTGTACATTTAACCCTGTTACTTCTGACAATTCTATAATCAGATGTTTGACCAGTTACATGTATATGTGAACTCCCCCAAAAAAATTGAAAACACAAGTGTGACTATGACCTTCAGACTTGAGGAAAACATATATGAATTTTCAGTACCATGAATTTTATACTAAAAGTTATGTTTTGCAAAAGAAAATCAAACAAAGGGCTAAGACTCTGTAAATACATGTATATTCCACATCTCTTCTCAAAGTCTACAATCATAATATGAAGTTTAATTTCAATCCCTTCATACTTTTTAGTTATGATCTGCACAACAAAATAACTTGTGAGTAATTGGGCTCTTCACAAAATATATAGGAATGGAAAAACACACTGGAGAGATAGTTACTTACACTATTGACTTTACCACTATTTTCTTTAGATTAATGAATTTTTCATGACATCTTAACATCTTTAATTGCAACGACATTATAGAGGTAGATTAACAACGAAAATTAACAAAAAGTAATAACTCTGTTAATATTTTATTTAAAGATGTGGAACTATTATACTAAACTTCATCTTCAAGCCCTTTGTGGTTCTCATAATTTGTACTCCCTCTCAATGTATGTCAATTTAAGGTGCCAGATTTCATATACATTTGAATCCCATCAATACTTCCAAAAAGAAGCAGACAAAAGGACAGACAGAAGAACTGACAATGCTATTACTAAAAGCCTCCCTTTGGTGGCATTAGCATTCAGCTGTTTGTGTACATTTTTGCAGTGAAAATCAAATTATATTCTACCTAATGCTTATAAGCTTCATAAAAGCATCATTTCAGGACAAGGGATTTTAAAACACAGTATCACTTACTTCTGTTCTGTTTTATTTACTTTACGTAAAACAGGCTTGGCACTGAAAGGAAACAAAAATAATTATTTATGTTATCATATTAATATGAAATACTGTTTAAATTGTTCACTCACAATAATAAAACATTAATTGTAAAATTCCATTAATATTGATTTATTTTATGCTTGACATATTTCTCAGTTATTGAGCAGATTTACAATACATGTATTGCTTTTTTATTAACAGTGACCCCATCCCAAACAAGGTCTCAATTTAAGACAATGAGCTTAACTCCGGAAATCAGAATGTTCCCCTAGAGCCACTTTTTAACTTAATAATATGTACTCACAACTTGCCTCTAAAGGAACTGGTTTTAAACCTCCTTTCCCACTCAGAAGCAAAGTAAAAATGGCTATGTGCAAACAGCATTAAACCAGAACAGCCAGCAAGTAACTCGCAGTTTGTTAAGGTTTTATGCTGTTTGCTGCTTATCAGTATGTCAGTGTTAATTGGAAATGAAGCCTTTAAAACTTGAATCTAGAGAGAAAGGTCTTTAATTAAATTTAACTTGCTAAGGGAATTAAATGCGTTGAAATACGTATCTAAGTGGTAACGGGTTAACAGAGTACTAACAATTTGCCCTTATTATCGCTTATTTTCATATTCAGGTCGGCCACTTCCTTGTCTTGTTTGTTCAGTTTGAACTCAATGTCATAAGCCTCGGAGTGGATCTGAGCAAGTTTCTCGTGCAGTTTCTTGATGAACTTCCGGAGCTCCTCTGAAACAAAACAGCCAGGTAAGATGTTAACACTTTGCATGCTGAGAACTTTGTCATCTGCTAAAATGTTATCTGCTGAATTTCTAAAATTAGCATTTTCTTTGATTTTTTTTTCAAAGAATACTAACCAATGTATCAGAATAGCAAACAGTTTGGATCCTGATGAGACGCCACGTTTTGTGGCATCTCATCTGGAACCAAACTATTTGCAGAGGCCTTCAAAATTCAGTTCCAGCACTGAAAGAGTTAATAGACACCACAATCATTCCATTAATCAAGGACTGTTGGAATATATCATTTGAAGGAATTCCCTTCTTAACAAAAATTCAGTTAAGGGAGAAAGAGTGAATCCAGTTAAGGGAGAAAGAGTGAATTCAGTTAAGGGAGAAAGAGTGAATTCAATTAAGGGAGAAAGAGTGCGGACTGCACAGACTATTATGGGAAGACACTTTACCCACGTGCATTAAACCCTGTTTTCCCAGAACGTGGCTTATATATTGAAATTACAATTAGACAAATACATTAGTTTTCTTACTGCAATCAGGTTTAATAGATAAAAGAATACCCCAGTCATATACTGTTATTATGTTGTTTATACTACAGTGAATCAAAGTTAAAATATTGGTTAATATATTTTGAGCCACGTCATGTGAAAATGCGTCCTATGCAGTATGAGGGCAGGATACGTAGCTCAAGACCAGCCTGCGCAATCCCGGGATCTGGTCAGGAGCTACCTGTACCCTAATGAGACTGCAAAACCTTGCATGACTTTATAGACTTTTGAAGTAGACTTAATATATCCTGATCAGACTGTGCAAATGCACATGGCATAAGGCCCATTTTTACATGATGTGATTCGTTTCACATTGATGCAAGTACATGGTTGCATAATTGAATCAATTGATTCACCAGCCTGAGGAAAGCAACTAAAATGGCCAGGGCAATATTTTTCTAACTAGAAGCTAATTATACTATTATTATATATTATACTAACTATACTAACATCGTTTAAATGCCTTTGATATTCTGGGCATGTTTCATAAAATTCTGTCAGAGGGTTTAGGAGATATGGACTGGACACAAGATTTATGGACAGACATATTAATGAAGTGCAGTCTTGTAATACCCCTTTCTGACTGGGAATTAAGAACTTACATTTTACATTTCGATCACATTGAATAAAATCATTTTAATATGTAAAACAATGTACACAATATTAAACCTTTCAATAACAAACTTAATAACAATAACAACATGCAATATAAATTTTAAGAAATATGAGACAAATTGTTGAGCACAAAAAGTAAATATAAATAAAGCAAAAAACAATTATAAACAATTTGGAGACAAATCATAAGCTAGTAAAGGCATTCAACAACCAGCAAATCAAACCACAAAATACCAAACATATAAATCATAACACACTATTGATAACACAAGGAAACTGCAGATGCATATGAGCCGTGCATAACAAAAACCAAAATGTACACAAGAGGGCCATGATGGCCCTGAATCGCTCACCTGACTAACCAAATACAATCCCAACCCAGTTTTCATCAAGATAAACATTCTAACCGAATTTCATAAAGATTGGATGAAAACTGTGACCTCTATTGTCTACACAAGGTTTTTCTAATATTTGACTTATTGACCCTAGTTTTTGACCCGAGGTGACCCAAATACAATCCCAACACAGATTTCATCAAGATATACATTCTGATCAAATTTTATAAAGATTGGATGAAAACTGTGAGCGCTATTGTCTACACAAGGTTTTTCTATTATTTAACCTAATGACCTAGTTTTTGACCCCAGATGACCAGAATACATTTCCAACCCAGATTTCATCAAGACAAACATTCTGACCAAATTTCATGAAGATTGTATGAAAACTGGGACCTCTATTGTCTACACAAGGTTTTTCTATTATTTGACCTAGTTACCTAGTTTTTGACCCAAGATGACCCAAATACATTCCAACCCAGATTGCATCAAGATAAACATTCTGACCAAATTTCATAAAGATTGAATGAAAACTGCGACCTCTATTGTCTATACAAGGTTTTTCTATTATTTCACCTAGTGACCTAGTTTTTGGCCTAGTGACCTAGTTTTTGACCCCAAATGACCCAAATACAATCCCAACCCAGATTTCATCAAGATAAACATTCTGGCCAAATTTCATAAAGATTGGATGAAAACTGTGACCTCTACTCTCTACACAAACAAACTGTTAACGGTTTTTCTATTATTTGACCTAGTGACCTAGTTTTTGACCTCAGATGACCCAAATACAATCCCAACCCAGATTTCATCAAGATAAACATTCTGACCAAATTTCATAAAGATTAGATGAAATCTGCGACCTCTATTTTCTACACAAGGTTTTTCTATTATTTGACCTAGTTTTTGACCTAGTGACCTAGTTTTTGACCCAAGATGACCCAAATACATTCTCAAGTCAGATTTCATAAAGATAAACATTCTGACAAAATTCATGAAGATTGGATGAAAACTGCGACCTCTATTGTCTACATAAGGTTTTTCTATTATTTGACCTAGTTTTGACCTAGTGATCTAGTTTTTAACCCCAAATGACTCCAATACAATCCCGACCCAGATTCCATCAAGATAAACATTCTGACCAAATTTCATAAACATTGGATGAAAACTGTCACCTCTACTGTCTACACAAACAAATTGTTGATGTTTTTACAATTATTTGATCTTGTGACCTAGTTTTTGACCCCAGATGACCCAAATACAATCCCAACCCAGATTTTATCAAGATAAACATTCTGACCAAATTTCATAAAGATTGGATGAAAACTGCGACCTCTATTGTCAACACAAGGTTTTTCTATAATTTGACCTATTATGAGACCTAGTTTTTTACCTAGTGACCTAGTTTTTGACCCCAGATGACCCAAATACAATCCCAACCCAGATTGCATCAAGATAAACATTCTGACCAAATTTCATAGATTGGATGAAAACTGTGACCTCTACTGTCTACACAAGCAAATTGTTGACGGACACACGCACGCACACAAGCACATACGGACGCCGGAGATCACACGGTCACATAAGCTCACCATGTCACTTCATGACAGGTGAGCTAAAAAAAGAGGCTCAAAGATCTGCAAATAAAAAAACTCTGTCAACTAAAGAAACTCAAAATCAAGAAAACTACACTTCAATCAATTATTCTAATGCGTACCACAGGGTTTTCATTCCATGCCAAAACAACTGAGAGTTTACCTTCCCCTAAACCATCAACATTGAACGGGCCCACACGTTCATTAATGAATTTCTCTTTTTCTTGGGCCTTAGCGAGGGCTTCTTTCCTAAGATCCTCCGCTGCCTTTTGCATAATAATTTGCTACAAGGAAACAAGTTCATCATTTAATAACATTTGTGATATACAGATCTGCCTCGCTCTGTGAAATGGGGGTTTAATGCATGTGCGAAAAGTGTCAAACTGCACAGGCTTATCTTGGATGGCACTTTCAGCCTAAACTGGATTTTTGCCAAGAAGAGACTTTCTTCCTTTAAACGAAAAAATATCATAAAAGTGAAAAGTGTAGTCCCTGATTAGCCTGTGTGGACTGAACAGGCTCATTTGGGATGACACTTTATGCACAAGCATTAAACCCTCTTTTACAGAGCACAGCCCATATTGTTACACTAAACTTCTATGTCACACAACTATTGATTACTGTTATCTACATGCATAGCATTCATGGTATCACAACTCCAAAGTAATGCAAATGATACTGAAAAATCATAATTATGAATGGGACATTAATTCTCATTGATTTTGTGAGTGTTTTTGTGAGTTGCCTGATTCATAATTTTAACAACTCATTGAAAAATTACCAACCAAAATTCTTCTCTCTTTTTTTTCATAAATATGAAATCTAAGAATGTCTTGACCATAACAAAGTTTCAAAAAAATTAACAACGAAAATTCATGCCTAAAAATATAAATGATTTTACAGTATTTACTATTTTGTGTTTATAATTTATTGTTAAACATGCCTAATTGCATAACACAAAAAACAAGCATGCACATGGAACACTTAAGTACTGGCCAGAATTCACAAATCAAATTTGGAAAACCTTCTTAGTAAAATTAGGAAGGAAGATAAAATCGAAGCAGCCAGGTAAGTATTCGTTAGTGGATACCTTGTTTGTCGCACAATAGCCGTATAGCTAATGTTACTTGTTGATTATATGCGACGTTAAATAAAGCTTCTTTATCTTTATTATCTTTATCTTATCTTTATCTTAATTGTCTTCAATGTATACCACCCCATAGGTATCTGAATGTATTATACAAAGGAATTTTGTGTTTAAATATAATAAACTAGGAGATATTAATATGCGGTTTAGAGAAAATCACTGCATAACAATATCTAAAAAATATGTATAGCGCCCTTTTCATACTCGAGATGTGCGTTCCAAGGTGCTGTACATTTTGTCTTGATCACTGGGTCATAAGTCGTCTGTTAACATCTTGGCGCTGTATGCAGCCACGGCACATTGGCTTATTTCCCTCACAGGTACCCATTTATACACTTGGGTGGAGAGGAGCAGATGTGGGATAAATTTCTTGCTCAAGGAAATTCCAGTGGTCAGGGCGGGATTCGAACTCGGGACCTCTCGATCCCTAAGCCAGCTTCCTACCATTAGACCACTGCTCCCACTATCTTTTCCCTTTTTCAAATTAATAAAGATCATTATTACTTAAGATTTTCCTTGGAAGCTTTCTAAATACTGGCCCCTGGTGTCATCTAAAAAATTACATGCCTTCCAATAATTGGTCATCTAATGAGACATGTTCTGATACAACTGAGCTTACTGCATGACTGTAGAGTCGTCGCTTGATTGCTATAGTGCTCTAACTACCATTTTCATTTTTTGGAGAAAAACACATTGAAAGGTTTAACCTTTATTTTCTCACTTATTTCTGCATGTATGTGAAGAAAAATATACCAGACAGTTTATCAGCAAACGGAGAATGTGAATAGAATTAAATATTAACTTTAGTAAATTATATGTTAATGTTATTTGCAATTTCATGTATGGAGATAGAGCATTCTGGGTTGTTTTTTTTTAAAATCGTTAATGCTGAACTGCTCTATCGAGACATAGAGCATTTTATTGGTTACAGATCTGGACATTTATTCATTGAACGTCATGGAGATGGATCAATACAGTTCTAAAAATGAAACTAAGTCACGTGGTGTAATTCTGGCAATTGATAGGCTAATCTGAGTGTGAATTCTACTTTTCTCTAAGTCCCAGAGATGGTGCAGTACAGCATTCACTCAATTACGTCATATTAAAGATCTCGTTCTCACAAACACAGGGATATAAAAAACTCATTTTTGAAAACAAGGGCTGTTTGTAAAACATGCATGCCCCCCATATGGGCTGTCAGTTTTAGTGGCAGCCATTGTGTAAATACATTTTTTGTCACTGTGACCTTTGACCTAGTGACCTGAAAGTCAATAGGGTTCATCTGCCAGTCATGATTATGTACCTATTAAGTTATCATCAGGAAACCATTTTACTGTTTTGAGTCACTAAGACCTTGACCTTTGACCTAGTGACCTGAAAATTAATAGGGGTCATCTGCCAGTCATGATCAATGTACCTATAAAGTTTCATGATCCTAGGCGTAAGCATTCTTGAGTTATCATCCGGAAACAATTTTTCTATTTCGAGTCACTGTGACCTTGACCTTTGACCTAGTGACCTGAAAATCCATAGGGGTCATCTGCCATTCATGATCAATGTACCTATGAAGTTTCATGATCCTAGGCGTACGCATTCTTGAGTCATCATCCGGAAACTTTTTTACTGTTTCGAGTCACTGTGACCTTGACCTTTGACCTAGTGACCTGAAAATCGATAGGCGTCATCTGCCAGTCATGATCAATGTTCCTATGAAGTTTCATGATCCTAGGTGTAAGAATTCCTGAGTTATCATCCGGAAACCAATTTACTATTTCGAGTCACAGTGACCTTGACGTTTGACCTAGTGACCTGAAAATCAATAGGGGTCATCTGCCAGTCATGATCAATGTACCTATGAAGTTTCATGATCCTAGGCCTAAGCATTCTTTAGTTATCATCCGGAAACCATTTTACTTTTTGAGTCACAGTGACCTTGACGTTTGACCTAGTGACCTGAAAATCAATAGGGGTCATCTGCCAGTCATGATCAATGTACCTATGAAGTTTCATGATCTTAGGCCTAAGCGTTCTTGAGTTATCATCCGGAAACCATCCGTTGGACGGACCGACGGACGGACCGACCGACATGTGCAAAACAATATACCCCCTCTTCTTCGAAGGGGGGCATAAAAATGGAAATAGAGCACTATAGCAATTAAGCGACGAAGTGTTGTCCCTGATAAGCCTGTGCAGTCCACATAGGCTACTCAGGGAGAATGCTTTTCCCTTAAACTGTATTTTCATTAGGAAAAGACTGCGTTTAAACAGAAAATTTCATAACAGCGTAGTGTCCTCCCAGATTAGCCTGGGCAGACCATACAGGCCAATCTGGGTTGAATCTTTTTGCACCTGCATTAAGCCTAGTTTTAACCAGAATAATGCTTTAATGAAAGGGTTCTCTGAAGGATCAACACAGTCTGACTGACACAGTATATTGTCCAACCAACAGAGCAAATATTAATCAAATACATGTACATTATCACAAGTTAGACTATGAATTGAGCTTATTCATGACACTGATATGGGGGAAAGGGGTTTGTGTATACAGAGGAAGACAGTGTTTCAGTGAAGTTATTTGTGTGATTTTTTCTTTGTTTATGCCCAATCAGATCTATATATGGTGTTGTAGGTTCCTTTGTTTTTATTGTTTTAAGATCATAGACTTCAGAAATGAATATAGAAGTTTGGAAGAAAAAAAAATCCACGAATGTGTGGCTTACTTAAGTGATCTTTTGAAAATGGAACTATCAAATATCATTTCTCCTTATAATACACAGGATGTGTGCATGTGTACAGTAAAATATGACCAAATCACAAAGCACAAATACCCTAGAAAGAACGCATCCATTTAAAAGTGCTATACATACAAAGTCGCAAATACTGGATGAAATTATAACTCCTCCTCTTACAAAAATAAACAAATTACCTGATTTAACGAGAACAACACAGCTAAGTCAAGAGAAGGAGTTAGTAACTACATAGCTAACTTGTGGGCAAGGGTTATTTAGTTGTTGGAATGAGTTTGTCTGTCTTAAGCACAAGTTAGTAAGTCTTGGATATGACATTATCAACCAATAAAAATACATGTTCAAGTGAAGCTAGCATAATTTCGGACAATACAAAATTGAATACATTTCAATGCAATTGAGCCAGGCTCTGTGAAAAGGGAGTTTAATGCATGTACGTAAAGTGTTGTCCCAGACTAGCCTGCGCAGTCAGCAAGGGTTAATCAGGAACTACACTTTCCGCTCAGACTGAATTGTTGTGTAGAAAAGAGCTCCTTTAAACGAAACGAAAAATTCCAAACAGTGTCATCTCTAAAAAACCTGCATGTTGACTGCAATGGCTAATCTATAAAAACACTTTATGTGCATGCGTTAAGCCCCATTCTCCCAGAGTAAGGCTAAATCATACAATGGGTACAAATGAGTCGCGTTCTAAGAAAACTGGGTATAATGCATGTGCGTAAAGTGTCGTCCCAGATTAGCCTGTGCAGTCCGCACAGGTTAATCAGGGACGACACTTTCGGCCTAAAATGGATTCTTGCTAAGAAGGGACTTCATTTTAACAAAAAATGTCATAAAAGCGGAAAGTGTCGTCCCTGATTAGCCTGTGTGGACAGCAGTTTTCTCAGAACGCGACTCAAATCTACATTATGATACACCGTTGTCGCCCTCATGCCACCATGCAGAGTTATACTGGAGTAACATGTTACCAGTACCTGGGGTCAAAAGGTCAATTTCATCAGGAAGGGGAAGAACTCTGTAAGACAACTCCTGAAACTTCTCTTCAAGTTCTTCTGCTGTGTAGGTTATCTCCCCTATGAAATCCTGCATGCAAACATGCCCAAAACACAAACATGCATAATTATGTGTTGTGAAATCAAGTAGTTCCTTTCTTTTTTTATAAATAAATACATTTGTTATAAAAAATGGTTCATACCATGCCAATTTAATGAGTGTTTAATTCATGCCAATAGAACACACTAGGATCAAATTAAGGTCAGTGAACTATAAATAACCAATTGCAACCATACATAATTCACTTTTCCTAGTCATACTATTTTTTTTTTTGGTTATTTTTATTAAAATAAAAAGTAGTAATTAAAATATTCTTGAGGTCCATTTATAATCAATTATGTAACTAGATAAGACTGTCTAATATATGTTATAGCACATCCCCACACATTAAAGCATTGGGAATGAATAATTTATAATATGAATAATCCACGTTCTAAACTGGTGATTATTTAAAGGTCTATCTAAACATAGAAAAACATATGTCTAACAAAAAAATCAGTTTTTTTATATTTGAATTAAAGGGTCAATAAACTCAAGACAATTTGTTCAAATATTAAACCAACAAATTGCCTATATTGGAATTGAAATCTTTTTTTAATGTTTGAAATAAAGGGTCCATATATGCAAGATTTCTTTTTAAATATCAACCAACATATTGCCAATAATAAAAACATGAAAAAGCATGTATGTGTTGTCTTTTCTATGAATTTTTAAGGTGCAAATCCTGTAAAATACTGCATCAGTGTTGTGATAGTAACCTCCACTAACTTTTGCAATAGTTACCAAGGACACATACCTTGAGTTTCTTCTTCTTTTCAGGGGTCAGGCCTCCCAGCCCCTTCCTCTTGCCCCTCTTCTTCTTGGAGTCATCTTCGGCCATCTTGGCTTGTCTCTGAAAACATCACACCCATATGAGCCATGCTCCTGGAAAATGGGGCTTAATGCAGGTGTGTTTAGTGTGCTCCGAGATTAGCCTGTGCAGTCTGCTCAGGCTAATAAGGTACGCCACTTTCTGTTAAGACTTGATTATCCTTAGAAAAAGAATTCCTTTAAGCAAAAATCTCCATAAAAGCAGTACTTCAGGCAGTTGTGTCATTTTGTGGTCATTGAGGCTGTTATGTCATTTTATGGTAGTTATGGCAGTTATGGTAGTTGAGGACATTCTGTTATTTTATGGTAGTTAAAGCAGTTATGTCATTTTATGGTAGTTGAGGCAGTTATGTCATTTTGTGGTAGTTAAGGCAGTTATGTAATGGTGTGGTAGTTGAGGCCATTATGTCATTTTATGGTAGTTGAGGCAATTATGTCATTTTATGGTAGTTGAGGCCATTATGTCATTTAGTTGAGGCCATTATGTCATTTTATGGTAGTTGAGGCCATTATGTCATTTTATGGTAGTTGAGGCCATTATGTCATTTTATGGTAGTTGAGGCAATCATGTCATTTTATGGTAGTTGAGGCCATTATGTCATTTTATGGTAGTTGAGGCAATTATGTCATTTTATGGTTGTTGAGGCAATTATGTCATTTTATGGTTGTTGAGGCAGTTATGTCATTTTATGGTAGTTGAGGCAGTTATGTCATTTTGTGGTAGTTAAGGCAGTTATGTAATGGTATGGTAGTTGAGGCCATTTCGTCATTTTATGGTGGTTGAGGCAATTACGTCATTTTATGATAGTATAGGCAGTTATGTCATTTTATGGTACTTCAGGCAGTTATGTCATTTTATGGTACGTCTGGCAGTTATGTCATTTTGCCAGTGATACTCACTGCTTCTTCCTCCTCCTTCTGCTTCCTCTCTACCTCAGTCTCCTCTTCTTCCTGCAAAAAAGAGACAACATGCACTGAGTGAGAACACAAACATCACCTGCAGTATTTTATTTAATTTTTTCAATCTTTTAAATCAGTAATTTTTGGGATTCATTTTTTTTAAATGAATCCATAATAGTACAACTAATATGTTTATTTATATAGAAATGAATTCAATAATAAAATGAATCAAAATATGTGTTCTTAAGTTGAATTAAGAACATTGAGTTAACCATTATGTATAAGCTGAAAATACTTGCAAGACTAACGATTCTTACTTTTTTTCTTGTTGATAATTAATTATATTATTTAACAAGACTATTGTCAAGCAATATAAGTCCCCTACCGGCTCCACCATTGTCAGAAATTCAAGATTTTTATATATATATTTGTTGCCATAGCAACCAAAATTTTTTATTTAGGAACAAAATGAAATGACGTGCATAATGTCCATATTGCCATCTATCCATGTTTCAAGTTTCATGAAAAAATATTGAGAACTTTAAAAGTTATTGCAGGATCTAGAAAACCACAATTTTCAGCAGTATTTCTAGTCTATTTGTTGCCATAGCAACCAAAATGTTTGACGTCGGAACAAAATGAAATGACGTGCATAATGTCCATATTGCCATCTATCCATGTTTTAAGTTACATGAAAAAATATTAAGAACTTTAAAAGTTATCGCAGAATCCAGAAAACCACCATTTTCAGCAGTATGTCTAATCTATTTGTTGCCATAGCAACCATAATTTTTTACGTTGGAACAAAATGAAATGACGTGCATAATGTCCATATTGCCATCTATCCATGTTTCAAGTTTCATGAAAAAATATTAAGAACTTAAAAAGTTATCGCAGGATCCAGAAAAACAACCATTTTTAGCAGTATTTCTGGTCTATTTGTTGCCATAGCAACCATAATTTTTGACGTAGGAACGAAATGAAATGACCTGCATAATGTCCATATTGCCATCTATCCATTTTCAAAGTTTCATGAAAAAATATTAAGAACTTTTAAAGTTATCGCAGGATCCAGAAAAGTGTGACGGATGGACGGAGACAAAACCATAAGTCCCCTCCGGTGAAACTAATTAACCAAAGTTCAAACACATTTAAAGACATATCAATACTGAAGTGGTTGTAACACATAATCTCATAATTCTCAAATGTATATTATCCTATGCATTTACAAGTGACCTTCTTATCCAGGTATGACCTACTTATCCAGGTATGACCTAGTCATCCAGGTATGACCTACTTATCCAGGTATGACCTAGTCATCCAGATATGACCTAGCTATTTAGGTATGACCTAGTTATCCAGGTGTGGCCTAGTTATCCATGTATGACCAAGCTATCCAGGTATGACCTGCTTATCCAGGTATGACCTAGTAATCCAGTAGTGACCTACTTACGTGTGGTTCTTGTGACCATCTGGACTGTGGATACTCAGAATTGGTCTTCATGCAAACATGCGAAAATAAGAAACAAAGTGAACATGGGGGCAACATGCTGGGATACAGATCATTTAAGACTATCCAAATGCAATTTAGTATTTTTTACTTTTACCATGGCATTAACATCTGAAAAAGAGAACATAAGTAAAGAATTAGCAACTCGATACATGTACATTTAGCACTTAACTGTTTTTGGAATTATGTTTAACATGGTAAGAAGTTTTTTCATGCAAAATCATTCTGAAATCTATTAACATACTTGGCCAATTGAGCCTCAGTCTGAAACATTTGGGCTTGATGCATTTAGTGTGCTCCCAGACAAGCCTGTGCATTAGGAATTTTTAATTTGAAGTAAGTCTCTTCTTAACAAAAATCCAGTTTAGGTGGAAAGTGACACCCATGATTAGTCTGTTTAGACTGCACAAGCTAATCTGGCGATAGCATGGGAATACACTTCTTCTAATTAATATACTTTGGTAATAAGTCACAGAATTGTTGACAATCGAACCCTCAATTTAAGGTTTTATTTAAATTGATAAACACAGTCTTCTTAGTTATTATTGATGATATGTATTTTTTTCTCTGTCTTAAATGTTTTTTATTGATTATAACAGATTTATCAAAATTCCACAGTTTTAATATTCTTTGAAACTTTATCAATGTTACAATGTTTTGAAAATTTGGGTTGAATACTTTTATAGACCCCCCCCCCCCCTAAACGAATATACAAAATAAAAATCAGGACAACTTTTTAACTTTTTACGGACTCACATCGACACTGGAATCTGTGCTATGAACACTTTTATCCATGCTTGATTCTCGACTATGCTGACTGGTGGCTTTATCCATACTTGATTCCCGACTATGGCCACCCCTGCCATTCAGCGCTCCTAATCCACGTGCTTCTGTCAATTCATCCCCATGTGGCCATCGATCAGTGACTTTTTTCTTTTGTGGCAGGCAAACAAGACTTTCCTCTGCAGTATCTTCTTGTCCTGGTTTCTCAAAGTTAGGTACCATTGCTACTTTACTATCAGAAGTAGATTTTTCAAAGTTAGGTCCCTTTGCTACTTTACTTTCAGAAGTAGATTTTTCAAAGTTAGGTCCCTTTGCTACTTTACTATCAAAAGTAGATTTTTTAAAGTTAGGTCCCTTTGCTACTTTACTATCAGAAGTAGATTTTTCAAAGTTAGGTCCCTTTGCTACTTTACTATCAGGAGTAGGTTTCTCAAAGTCAGGTCCCTTTGTTGCATTACTATTAGGAGTTGTTGGCCATTGAGACGCCAGGTTTGACTTCGAGGGTACAATGGTGATCTCCACTGAAAACTTACGCTCTTTTGGTACACTTTCATCTGAACCATACAAAACTTCTTGGCGCACCAACTCAGATTTGAAACTTGCTCCAGGGGACAATGGAGACTGCATAACAGGTTCTGGACTGCAAGGAAGATTTGCCGATTCATCGATACTCTTGCTTGCTTTCTCGACATACCGCGAGGCGATGAACTCAGTGTTGCCGCTCAGACGTTTCTGCAGACTCTCTTTGCGCTCCAATGGAGATTT
The DNA here is from genome assembly GCF_020536995.1 of Dreissena polymorpha. NCBI lineage: Eukaryota > Metazoa > Mollusca > Bivalvia > Myida > Dreissenidae > Dreissena > Dreissena polymorpha. The sequence goes on along the minus strand of NC_068355.1, from coordinate 138,672,053 downwards.
TACTGGCTCCTTTTCCTGTGATAGAAAACAAGAAATGTGTGCCAGATGAAGTTGGTATTATAATTTGAGTTTTGTTCTGGGAAAACCAGACTTAATCTTGGATGACACTTTCTGCCTAGACTGGATTTTAGCTAAGAAGAGACTTCCTTAAAACGAACAATACCGTTAAAAGCGGAAAGTGTTGTCCCTGATTAGCATGTGGTGACTGAACAGGCTAAACTGGGACCACACTTAAGGCATATGCAAACATCGCAAACACTGAAGCCCCCACGACAACAACACAATTTTAATCAACTATATTTCCTACACTGGACAAAAAGACAAAAGGCCATTATTTTGCTAAAACTAATTGCAGCTAAAATTTCTTCCTTCAAACTCATCTACATGTAAGAGTAACTCAGTTATGAACATTTTAGCCAGATCCAGCCAGAAGTTAAAGAGAAGTTCAAAACACAAGCTTAGGGATGCATAGAAACTTAACGCTTTCAACTCTGTGAAAGGCATAAACATTACAGGAGCATGGAAACCCAGGCCTCGTGTTCACAAAACATTTTTGCAATCGAAAATCGATTTTAACTGACATCGATTTTCATTTTTGCTTATCAACTACAATTGAAATCTATTTTCAATGACAAGCAAAATCGATTTTCGATTGCAAAAACTGTTTTGTGAACACGGGGCCTGGTTTAACCCTTTACCACTTAGATACGTATTTTGAAGCGTTTGTAGTCCCTTAGAACGTTAAATATAATTAGAGACCTTTCTTACTATATTCAAGTTTTAAAGGCTTCATTTTCAACCCTTACATACTGATAAAAATAAATTCAAGCAAAGAAAACAAGTAATCCTCAACTGGGCTAGAACCAATGACCATTGGAGTAAAAGCCTAGCATTTAAACCACTCCGCTATCTGTGCTCATATAATGAGCAGTGTATTTTATACTTTATATGAGCAATTCTCGTTATGTCAAAAATATAACGATAACAACAGAACTCTCCAAATTATTAAATCATTTCTCATTTTAAACGCTTCATTATGTTCAGGTTTTTAAATAGTCAAAAGATGCATATAACGGATATTTTAGAGCATAATAAATGTTCAGTATTACTGTTTCCTTGCAAAAAGCATACCTACAACAAAAATTGGCAAATCTATTTTTGTCAATTTACCACAACATGAAAAGGTCCCTTTAAATGTGGTCTCTGAAGTGTAACAAGGTAATTCCAGGATTTGACCTAGTGACACATGTAAATCAGATCTAAACTCAGCCAGATATTTTCTGACCATGTTTCATCCAGATAGCCATAATTTTGACCTCTAGAGCGGCAACAAGATATGATCTGGTGACCTAGTTTTGGACACATGTGACCCAGATTCTAATTTGACCTTGACATTGTCCAGATAAACATTCTGAAAATGCTTCAAGATGGGATGACAAATGTGACATCTAGAGAGGTAACCAGCTCAAAGTTGTCGACACAAACCACATAACAGGATATTCAGGTGAGTATAAAATTCTTAATTGTTACCTGTGTGCCTTTCTCTACAGACTTCCATCGTTCTAGAACATTCTTCTTTGCATTTGCCTCTCTAGTGTCAGGTTTCTGAAATGGAGAAGAAAATAAACACAATGTTATGCAAATTGTTTAAAAATTTACACAGTATACATACGTAGCAGTTTTAATAGTAAATGAACATGCCCTATTTCTTATGGCTACAACATGCTCCTGGTAATAATGACTTAACTGGATAACTTAATGCTTATACTAATTATTGGATACACTCTGCTATAGAGATTTAGCATGTTTCTATTAGCTTGATTTTTAAAAAAACAATGCTAATCCATTTTAATTCTAATTGACCCTTGCTCTGGGGCAACCTTGCGTAATGCATGTGCGCCAAGTGTAGTTCCAGATCAGCTTGTGCGGTTTGCATAGGCTAATCAGGGACAACACTTTTTACCTAGACTAGATTTTTGTTAAGAAGACATTTCCTTAAAACAAAAAAAATCACTTAAAACCAAAAGTTTGTTCCTGACACTGCACAGGTTAATATGGGACTGCACCTTACACAGATAAATTAAACCCTTTTTTCCCAGAACAATATTCAATAATATTGATTACAATAAATGAATTATTTTCTCAGTTTACCCTACACAATACATACATAATAATATATTATAGCAATCAGTTGAAAATTAAAGACAGGAGCAACAGACATATAACAAAGAACTTTTTTTATGTGTACACAATTCATATTTTAGATTGTATATGAAATGACACAAAACAAGACGGACAAGACCACCCTATGAGACTAACAAAAGTTATTATAAAAGCTTTAACATACACACAGCTACATTAATGTTCAATATTAATTGTTGATACATTTGATAATGATACATATGATAACTTGGCCAAGATCTAATAAGGACCACTATTCTGGCAAGGTTGCATCAAGATTGGACTGTACATGTGGCCTCTAGATTGGACTGTACATGTGGCCTCTAGATTGGACTGTACATGTGGCCTCTAGATTGGACTGTACATGTGGCCTCTAGATTGGACTGTACATGTGGCCTCTAGATTGAAATGTACATGTGGCCTCTAGATTGGACTGTACATGTGGCCTCTAGATTGGACTGTACATGTGGCCTCTAGATTGGACTGTACATGTGGCCTCTAGATTGGACTGTACATGTGGCCTCTAGATTGGACTGTACATGTGGCCTCTAGATTGGACTGTACATGTGGCCTCTAGAGTGTTCACAAAGCTTTATAAGGTTTCAATAAGTCATATATGTAAGTCTGCCCCACACCCTGGTGGCCATGTTTTTTGTTAAAGTAAATCTTTTTCATTGACAAATGCTCACCAGGTGAGCTAAAAAAAATACCCTCAAATATAAGCTGAAAAGCAAATTCTATTTTTTAATTAATTGTGTAGAATTTGAAATATTTTTATGAAAAACAACAACACAGTACTGGTTACCAACAATGCTTATGTGAACAAAACAATGACCTCTGATAGTTGTTCTATTTGTCCACCAAAGCTAATAATACCAATTTATTTCAACATTTACCAATTGATACTTATTTAAGGCATCTGTAGTCCCTTAGAAAGTTTAATTTAATTTAAGACCTTTTTTCCTAGATTCAAGTTTTAAAGGCTTCATTTCCAAATCGAGTTACTTGAAGGCTGTTCTGGTTTCATGCTGTTTGCACATAGCCATTTTCACTTTGCTTCTGAGTGGGAAAGGGTTAACTTAAATAGGTTCAAGTTGTCTTGCAACATTTTAACATACTTCTGTTTTGATAAAACCTACTAATAAACACAATGTTCTGTTTTGCCAAAGCTAATACCTCAATAAAATCTTTTCATTTGTTTATGTTTCCTTTCATGTAAAAAACTGAAAAGCAAAACCTCACCTCCTCCTAATATACAATGCCGAACTGTTTTAAACTTTGGACAGAATATTGGGTATGATGGAAATGAGCTTCGTTCTGAAAAAAATGGGCTTAATATGTGTTTGTAAAGTGTTTTCATAGATTAGCCCGTGCAACCCTTACAGGCTTATCATGGACGTCAGGTTTACGTTTACAGACAGTTTCTTCTAACAAAATGTGTCTGCCATGATAAGTCTATGTGGACTGCACAGGCTAATCTGGTAAAACACTTTACAAACAGGCATTAAACCCTGTTTTTTCCACAGCAACGATCATATGTATGAGTCACATATAATTATTTTGCTTGTCAAGCACACTGCAGAGAATGTTGCACAGAAACTGGCAACAACTGATAAGTGTCTGGCTGGGTTAACAAACAATCTCAATCATAAGATGATACCATATTTTGGTATAAGCATACTGCTATATACTTTTTTCATGTCGGTGCCTTCACAAACAAGGGAACTGATAAAGAATCAGTTCTCATTTATAGCGTTGTTGCATGAGAGTAACAACACATTCCTACGCTGCCACAGATTTTGTACACAGGTTATTCACAGAATCATCTGTTTGGCTCCTTAACATGATAAAGGCTTCAAAATTGCATATCCTTTATGATGTTTTCACATTAGACAGAGTAAGGAGTTGTAAAGACAGGTACGCAGCCATGCCAGAGGCAAACCTTGGCCCTGCTGTATATTCCTGAATCTTTTAACATAACATACTGCCAACCAGTTCTAATTCAAGAACCAATTGTCATTGTACAAATACAGGTGGGTTTCAAATGCCAGTTATTTCTTACCAATCATTCCAACACCTTGTTGTTTGCTTACATCAGCATTTTATATACAGCCAGCAGATTTGAAAGAGGTGACACTGAGGTTTGCCATGGCCTAGTGGATATGGTGTTCGCCTAGCGACCAAGACTTCGTGGGTTTGATACCCACAGTGGGAGCGTTCTTTAGAACTCCCCAAAAGACACAAATTACGGGCTCTCGTACAGAAAAGCAATACATTGTGATTAAAATAGATGATTTAAATGCTTTACAAATGTAATGGTCAATTATATATCTTGGTTGTATAATTATGCACTAGCAGTATAATAGTTTACTTATAGCAATTAATTCTCCTCTCTTTGACATATTTCCAGTGATACCATTCCAAACAGTCATCATGTCCATTATATGACTTACATACACCAATAATTAAATTGTAAATACAATGGAATTACAGCAATATTAAAAGGTTAAAAAAATTCAATAAAACACCAAGTAACCTCAAATAACCCTAAAGCACTATAAAGCTGAATGAAATGACACATCTTGTTTTGTTAAGTAAACAATAATTGACATCATAAAAAAGCAAATTAACTATTCATGGGCATTGTTTATAAATACAACACATTTTAAGTTGGAGATGTGTTTTGAATGTTATTGTATTCATATTTTAACACTTGAATCCACCCAACAATAATATCCCCTGCCTGCCATAATTGGTTTTACTCAATGCTATGATGATGCAGACAGACAGACCAAGGGCAGGCCTCTTAATTGCAATGGGAGATTTACTTGCAATTAAATAATAGAGTTACATAATATTTTGTATTTAATTGTCAAAGTCTTGTGTTGATGCAGAAAAATCAACTTTTAACAAAATATAAAGACAAACACAACCTTGTTGGATCTTCCTATGGAAATTGGGGAGCTCTTCAAATGTGTCTTGAGAAAACTGGGCTTAATTCATGTGCGTAAAGTGTTGTCCCAGATTAGCCTGTGCAGTCTGCACAGGCTAATCAGGGAAGACACTTTCCGCTTTTATGGTATTTTTAGTTTCAAGGAAGTCCCTCCATACCGATAATCAAGTTTAGGCAGAAATTGTCGTCCCTGATTAGCCTGTGCCCACTGCAAAGGCTAACCTGGGACGACACTTTACGCACATGTTTTATGCCTAGTTTTATCAGAACAAGACACAAATTTATACCACATTAATTACAATGAACGCCATTGTTGACTTGACAAGCACAACATGTAAATACCATTAGACAAGACAGGAAGCAGACAAGACAGGAAGCAGACAAGATCTTTGTTAATTACCCTCTTATCCCTCTTACACCTGTGTAAACATAGAAACACTTCAATAACAACAGAAATCTGAAATTGGGACTGATTCCAGTGGGTTGTGTGAATTTTTAATTGACCTGGAAAGTGTCCCAGCACTCCCACCATATTAACCTACTATACTCACAAATGTTGGGACACATTTTGATTAATAGCTGGGAAATTTTCCAGCAATTTACTTGTTCAATTTTGGTGTGGTCTTGTGCTATGTGGGTGCAGGAGAACCGCACCAGTACGGTATGGTGACAACAGATACAGAACTCTTTGTCCTTCAAAGGATCGCATAAAAGTTGTATGACATTATAAGAGAAAAAAGCATACTGTAATATGTGATTATGTTGATACTTGAGTGAATTAAAAATAAATAAAGTCAAACTTAAAAACAATAGAAAATGCCCACATTATCTGCATCATGTGAAAATAAGTCTTATGCATGACAACAGCTTATGTTGTTCACATTGATATGTAACACCAAACCCAAATGAAGATGACTGTGTAACCCTGACACAACAGTTTACATTGAACACATTGATGTGTGTCACACCACATGCCATGGACACTATAACCCTGACACCACATGGACACTATAAACCAGACACCACAAGGACACTATAACCCAGACACCACATGGACACTATAACCCTGACACCATATGGACACTATAACCCAGACACCACATAGACACTATAACCCTGATACCACATGGACACTATAACCCTGACACCACATGGACACTATAACCCTGACACCACATGGACACTATAATCCTGACACCACATGGACTCTTTAACCCTGACACCACATGGACACTATAACCCAGACACCACATGGACACTATAAATCTGACACCACATGGACACTATAACCCTGACACCACATGGACACTATAACCCTGACACCACATGGACACTATAACCCTGACACCACATGGACACTATAACCCTGACACCACATGGACACTATAACCCAGACATCACATGGACACTATAACCCTGACACCACATGGACACTATAACCCTGACACCACATGAACAATATAACCCAGACACCACATAGATACTGTAACCCAGAAACCACATGGACACTATAACCCAGACACCACATAGACACTATAACACAGACATCACATGGACACTATAACCCTGACACCACATGGACACTATAACTCAGACACCACACAGACACTATAACACAGACACCGCATGGACACTATAACACAGACACCACATGGACACTATAACCCTGACACCACATGGACACTGTAACCCTGACACCACATGGACACTATAACCCTGACACCACATGGACACTATAATTCTGACACCACATGGACACTATAACCCAGACACCACATGGTCAATATAACCCTGACACCACATCAACACTATAACCCTGACACCACATAGACACTATAACCCTGACACCACATGGACACTATAACCCAGACACCACATGGACACTATAACCCTGACACCACATGGACACTTAACCCAGACACCACATGAGCAATATAACCCTGACACCACATGGACACTATAATTCTGCCACAACATGGACACTATAACCCTGACACCACATGGACACTATAACCATGACACCACATGGACACTATAATCCTGAAACCACATGGACACTATAACCCTGACACCACATGGACACTATAATTCTGACACCACAAGGACACTTTAACCCTGACACATGGACACTATAACCCTGACACCACATGGATACTATAACCCTGACACCACATGGACACTATAACCCTGACACCACATGGACACTTTAACCCAGACACCACATGGGCACTATAACCCTGACACCACATGAACAATATAAACCAGACACCACATAGACACTTTAACACAGACACCACATGGACACTATAACACAGACACCACATGGACACTATAACCCTGACACCATATGGACACTATAACCCTGACACCACATGGACACTATAACCCTGACACCACATGGAAACTATAACCCTGACACCACATGGACACTATAACCCTGACATAACATGGATACTATAACCCTGACACCACAAGGACACTATAACCCTGACACCACATGGACACTAAAACCCTGACACCACATGGACACTATAACCCTGACACCATATGGACACTATAACCCTGACACCACATGGACACTATAACTTAGACACCACATGGGCACTATAACCTTGACACCACATGGACACTATAACCCTGACACCACATGGACACTATAACCCTGGCACCACATGGACACTATAACCCTGACACCACATGGACACTATAACCCTGACACCACATGGACACAGCTTACGTTGTTCACATTGATGTGGGTCTCACTCGCACTCCAGCGACCCAACATGGCCTTCCTACGCCCCTGACTGCCGCCTAGCTTCTCTAGCTCAAACTGACAGAAAAAAAAGGATGCGCTTAAATGCCCTTACCTTGTTTTATTACACTGTGTGTAATTACATTTGCATGTTTGTTTTGTATGTGTTTGTATAATCTAGATAATTTCACATGCAATTCAGTAAAATGGGGCTTAATGCATGTGGGTAAAGTCGTGTCTTATATTAGCCTGTGCAGTTTGCTCAGGCAAAACTGGGACAGCACTTTTCGCTTTTTTGCTTTGCTATTTTTCCGACCCTTGACGCACATTCATTAAGCCCCGTTTTACTGAGCAAAGCTTATTTGTGTGCCTGTTTTGAATTTGTTTTTAATGTCTAGTAGTATAGTACATTTGTTTTGATTCTCACTGTTTTGCAATCGGTTTCTAGTCATAAATAAATGACCACATGCAGAAATAGATGTTCTTGCCTTCTGGTGCAGCTGATTTTTCATTTTATGTGAATTTAACATATGAGCCATATTCTGTAAAAAGGGGGTTTAATGCATGTGCGTAAAGTGTCGTCACAGATTGGCCAGTGCAGTTCACAAAGGCTAATTAGGGACGATACTTTCCGTAAAAAATTGATTTTGCTGAATAGAGACTTTCTCGAAATGGAAAATATTTAAAAAGCGGAAAGTGTCTTAACTGGGACAACACTTGATGCACATGCATTAAACCCCCTTTTCACAGAGCACTGTCCTTATGTATTTCTCTTATATATGGCATAAATGCTTCACAATTGGAAATTATTATCTTAATACACATAAGGATAGCTAAAGTTGCCAGGTATTAGTTGTTATCCAGTGTTTGCGTTTTTTCTCCATATAGGGAATGGGGCTGGGTCCCTTTGCATTGTTGAAAATTGCAATGTTTGACAAAAATTGGGAAACAAGTGTGGTCAATTTTTTGCAAACAAATAATTCAAAATTGAGAATATTAAAAAAGTGATGTCAATATTATAATTACTAAGGTCCAACTTATAGAGCTGGTTTTTGGGATGAATTATAAGTTGAGACTTACATGTATTAAAAAACAATTTTGTTGTGGAAATCTTCCATTGGAAATTTTGAGGTCGAATTTGGGAAAAAAACAAACTTTTCTACATTGGGAGTGGATCCCTCTGACGGACCCAAATTTGAACAAAAATGGCACACTGTTATCTGTTCAGCTACATACTTTGGAAAACAACATTCTTATCTGTAGGTACAAATAATGCTGCCCTGTTTTATTTACCAATTTACCTGTTTTATGGAAAAAAAATACAGTCAATTTGGCAATAGATTTTGAATGGATCAGCATGGTAATTATATACCTACAGAATAGTTGACCAACGCTCTGGGAAAACCGGGCTTAATGCATGCACATATGGGGTCATCCCTGATCAGCTTAATGCATGCACATATGGGGTCATCCCTGCCGGGCTTTATGCATGCACATATGGGGTCATCCCGGATACCGAGCTTTATGCATGCACATATGGGGTCATCCCTGATAAGCATTATCTAAAGGCTAATCAGGGACGACACTTTCCACTTTTATGGAATTTTTTGTTGAAAGGGACTATACTCTGAACAGAATTCCAGTATAGGTGAAAAGTGTCGTCCCTGATAAGCCTGTGCAGACGACTTGGATGACAATTGAGGAAAGTGCATTAAGCCCTGTTTTCCCAGAACGAGGTTCATTTGTTTTTCCAAAAACAGGCACATCACTTAGTGAGTCTTGACCCCTTTCATCAAAATCATAAAAATTTGCTTAAAACTATTCTGGGTCAAAATTATTTTCCAGAATTTATCAAGGTAGGTTTGGTTATTGTGAATTAATTGCCGTAAAAAGTGACACTTAATCAACATACCATATCAACATACCTTAACATCCTGGGACTTTATTCCAGACAGTGATTTTCTTGCAGATTCAAATTGCCAAACTTTCTGCGAGAGCTTCCGTGGCTTAGGTGTAGCAAACTTAAATGGCCAAAAAAGTGTTTTCAAATAAGCTTAAGACAAGATTTTAGTACAAAAGTTTACAAAAGACAATGATTCTATAAATATGGAAACAACAACAGTAACACCCCCCCCCCTCTTACCCCATAAAATCTACCTACCTATTTAGTTTCAAGAGTATTTCTATTTTAGTTATCAAGTTATAACAAGATGTTTGTTTGAAAACTTCACTTATGAACAAAAACAAGACGTTTTATGGTTAAAGAAGACCTTAATTTGACCTCTAAATGTGACATTGACCTTTGAGGGAGAGGTAGGTGATACATGTGCCGAATTATTGCAGTATCAATCAATAAATAGTAAAGTTATTACATTAATTGACAGGACCTGTTATGGTAAATTTTACCTTTGACCTCTAATCGTGACCTTGGCCTTTAAAGCAGTTAAACAGGTGTTTCACAGGACACGCTATGGTTGACATTTGTACCAATGTAACAAGTTCATTAAAAATCAATAAATAAATGGTACAGTTATGGTAAAGAAAATATTGTTTGCGGTAAAGTTTGACCTTTTAGGTAAGATGGTGTTTCATGTGCCACATTGTCTTATGATTGTTGACATTTGTGCCAAGTTATTAAAAAAATCCATCAATATACAGCAAACTATTGTCCAAGACAGAAAGCTTTTCACAGCATTACAGACACAGTGCGGCTGCTATTTGTGTATATGCCGCATTCTTCAAAGGAGTTTAGGCTGAGACAAGGTTTTTTTGTTGACAAAATTTAACGTTGACCTCAAAGAGTAACCTTGACCTTTAGAGAGACATGTATTAAACTGGACAAATGTCTTGAGATTGTGGTCGTTTGTGGTAATTTATTTTAAAATCCATCAATATATGTCAAAGTTATGGCTGAAATAGGAATGTTTTTGGTAAGCTCTTACATTTGACCTCTAAGAATGACCTTGGCATTTGAAGCATGGCTGTCACAGGCAACGTGTTGCCCTATGGTTGTTGACATTTGTTCCAAGTTATTTCAAAATCCATCAATATATGGCAAAGTTCTTGCTGACACACAAAGCTTTTCACATTCGTACAGACCGTGAGATGTACTACAGATGGACAGCGTGACTACTATATGCCTGCTTCTCAAGAGGTGGGAATAAAAATATACAAAGTATTGGGAAAAGGGAATATTTTTTGTTTTGTTTTTTATAAATAATAACAATATGCACATGCACAAGTGAGGAAAATGCCTGCATGTTTGAATTATGTATGTTTACAGTCCTTCGTGATTCCTGTAAATGCCTAATATCTACCTTTATTTAGAGTATAAAAACTCCATAGACCCAAAATTGGTAAGCAGCATACCACAACATGACATAAACTGTCTATATTATCACATCACTATTATAATATTATATTATCATCTAAAGACCAATTTAAAACAAATCTAATTATTTAAACCATACTCAATGAAATACGCAGTGTTCTGGGAAAAGTGGTCTCAATGCATGTGCAGTCTCCACAGGCTTATCATTGACAAAACTTTCAAGCATGACAGCATTTTTGTTTCGAAGATATTTTCTTTACACGAAAAATACTGTAAAAACAGAAAGTGTCATAGCTGATTAACCAGTAGGTCTGCACAGGCTAATTTTGGACTTAACTTTACGCACATGCATTAAGTCCAGTTTTCCCAAAACAAGGTTCATTTGAACCTGCAAGATACTTTATGAAATATATGATACCTCTTTTTTGGCCCTTGCAGCCACAGCAGGAACCTCCTTAGCCCCTTTCTCTTGGTCCCTGATCTCTTGTTCAAACTTGGCAAGCTTTCCTTTCAACCCCTCACCATCAGTTAAAGGCAGGAGCACAGTTCTCCTCCCTACTGTATCACCCTCAGTTCTCCTCCCTACTGTATCACCCTCAGTTCTCCTCCCTACTGTATCACCCTCCTCTTTTAAGTGCTCAAATAGCTCAAGCTTATCCTTTATTTTGTTATTATTCACTTCCCTCACACTTACACTTAATTCTGTTGTAAGCTTTTCTTCAACTTTCACTCTATCAGACAAAAACTTCTCAGATAATACACTGACGCTTCTATCTACTTTAATTTCATGAGAATCATCATTGAAGCAACTTGCATCCTCATTTTTATCCACAGATATGTTACTGAACACTATTCTGGTACCCTTTTCATTTCCAACACTGTCTTCTTCATCTTGATCATCTTCATCGATGAAAAGCTTGTTTTCATCCTGTGGGTTATCGTCCCCATCATCAAAGCTCTTGAGTGATCCAGACTCAAAGCTGTCATCTTGGATGGGCTGCAATTTTGTTAATTATCCATGCAAACTCAAGTAAGTGCATGCACACAGTCGGGTTGTGAACATATTAACAGGAAGCAAATAATATATCTTATCAAATTAGCTTAGTAAAGGTTAAAAAACAGTTACCCCTTTACCACTAAGAGACGCACTTTTACATGTTTGAAGTATCTTAGAAAATCAAATTAAAATATAAACTTGTCTTCTCTACTAGATTCATGTTTTAAATGCTTCATTTCCAACACTAAGATACTGATGAGCAGCAAACAGCATAAAATCTGCACAGACTACCCCCAGGCTGATCTGGTTTTGTGCTGGTTGCATAATCCATTTCCAATTTGTTCCTTAGTGGGAAAGATGTAAGTGATCAGTTACTTTAATACCAAAATATGACAGAAATAGGACCAACAATTCAAGGAAAACACACAATAAATGTACCTGACTTTGTTTTGAGATGAGTTTAATTAACCATGCTTTAAGTCAGCCACAAAAACAAACAAGAGAGCCAAGATGGCCCTAGTTCACTCACCTGAGAGGAGTCGATTCATTCAATCTTTACGAAATGTCAAACTTGACCTAGATATTGTCCAGACAAACATCCTGGTCAAGTTTCATCCTTATTTCATCTGCAAGTCATGATCAATATACCTATCAAGCTTCATGATCCTAGGCGTAAGCATTCTTGAGTTATCATCCGGAAACCATTTTTCTAAGTTGAGTCACCGTGACCTTGACAGCAATTGTGTGAATACGTTTTTTGGCACTGTGACCTTGACCTTTGACCTAGTGACCTGATAATCAATAGGGGTCATCTGCAAGTCATGATCAATCTACCTATGAAGTTTCATGAACCTAGGCATAAACGTTCTTGAGTTATCATCCAAAAATCATTTTACTATTTCAGGTCACTGTGACCTTAACCTTTGACCCAGGGACCTGAAAATCAATAGGGGTCATCTGCGAGTCATGATCATTGTACCTATGAAGTTTCATGATCCTAGGCATAAGCATTCTTGAGTTATCATCCAGAAACCATTTTACTATTTCAGGTCACCGTGACCTTGACCTTTGACCTAGTGACCTGAAAATCAATAGTGGTCATCTTCGAATCATGATCAATGTACCTATGAAGTTTCATGATCCTAGGCATAAGTGTTCTTGAGTTATCATCTGGAAACCATTTTACTATTTCGTGTCACCGTGACCTTGACCTTTGACCTAGTGACCTGAAAATCGATAGGGGTCATCTACGAGTCATGATCAATGTACCTATGTAGTTTCATGATCCTAGGCCTAAGCGTTCTTGAGTTATCACTAGGAAACCATTTTACTATTTCAGGTCATCATGACCTTGACCTTTGACCTAGTGACCTGAAAATCAATAGGGGTCATCTACGAGTTATGATCAATGTACCTATGAAGTTTCATGATCCTAGGCCTAAGCGTTCTTGAGTTATCATCCGGAAACCATTTTACTATTTCGGGTCATTGTGAACTTGACCTTTGACCTAGTGACCTGAAAATCAATAGGGGTTATCTGCGAGTCATGATCAATGTATCTATGAAGTTTCATGATCCTAGGCATTACCATTCTTGAGTTATCATCCAGAAATCATTTTACTGCTTTGGGTCACCCTGGCCTTGACCTTTGACCTAGTGACCTGAAAATCAATAGAGGTCATCTGCAAGTCATGATCAATGTATCTATGAAGTTTCATGATCCTAGGCATAAGTGTTCTTGAGTCATCATCTGGAAACCATTTTACTATTTCAGGTCATCGTGACCTTGACCTTTGAGCTAGTGACCTGAAAATCAATAGGGGTCATCTGTGAGTCATGATCAATGTACCTATGAAGTTTCATGATCCTAGACATAAGCGTTCTTGAGTTTTCATCCAGAAAACATTTTACTGCTTTGGGTCATCGTGTCCTTGACCGTTGACTTAGTGACCTGAAAATCAATAGGGGTCATCTGCAAGTCATTATCAATGTATCTATGAAGTTTCATGATCCTAGGCATAAGTGTTCTTGAGTCATCATCCGGAAACCATTTTACTATTTCAGGTCATTGTGACCTTGACCTTTGAGCTAGTGACCTGAAAATCAATAGGGGTCATCTGTGAGTCATGATCAATGTACCTATGAAGTTTCATGATCCTAGACATAAGTGTTCTTGAGTTATCATCTGGAAATCATTTTACTATTTCGGGTCATCATGACCTTGACCTTTGACCTAGTGACCTGAAAATCAATAGGGGTCATTTGCAAGTCATTATCAATGTACCTATGAAGTTTCATGATCCTTGCCATAAGCGCTCTTGAGATATCATCCGGAAACCATCTGGTGGACGGACGGACCGACATGAGCAAAACAATATACCCCCTCTTCTTCAAAAGGGGGGGGCATAATGAGAAAACTGCCCCCCTCCCAGCAGCCATGTTATTCAACTGACCGGAACCATTTTTGAACTCAACTCTCGTATCAAGGAAACAAATGTTCTGAGCAAATTTAATGAAAATTGGGCCAAAAATGTGACTTCTACTGTGTTCACATGTTTTCACTATATACATATAGAGAAAAAAGCCCTGCCCACTGACGGCCATGTTTTTTCACCGATCCCGGCCATTTTCAAACTCGTCCTAGATATCTATAAAACCAATGTTTTGACCAACTATCATGATGATTGGGCAAAAATTGTTACTTCTAGAGTGTTTACAGTTTCTCTATAGCCAAATAGGGAAAACTACCACTATATACATAAAGAAAAAAATGCCCTGCCCACTGGCGGCCATGTTTTTTGACCAATCTCGACCATTTTCAAACTCGTCCGAGACATCAATTAAACCAATGCTTTGACCAACTTTCATGATGATTGGGCAAAAATTGTGACTTCTAGAGTGTCTACAAGGTTTCTCTATAGCCAAATTAGGAAAACTGCCCCGCCCACTGGCGGCCATGTTTTTCAACAGATTGGAACCACTTTTGAACTCAACCAAGATATCATTAAGACAAACATTTTGACAAAGTTACATGAAGATTGGGCATGAAATGTGACATCTACAGTGTTTACAAGGTTTTTCTTTTTTTTGACCTAGTGACCTAGTTTTTGACCCGGCACAACCCAGTTTCGAACTCGGCCAAGATTTCATTGGGACAAAGCTTCTGACCATGTTTCATGAAGATGGGACAAGAAATGTGGCCTCTAGAGTGTTTACGAGCAAATGTTAACGGACGGACGGACGGACAAAGACCGGTCACAAAAGCTCACCTGAGCAATCAGGTGAGCTAAAAATTGCAAACAAATGTGAAAAACATTAATTTAAACATAAAAAATACTGTAAAATAATGTAATTTTGAAACACAACACTAACTTGATATTTATCATGCAGATTTGAGTGCCAAAAAAATTAATGGTATAAACTGACTATTGAATCACGAAAACATGCATGGATAATAAACTTACCAAACAATCTGCTAGCTCACCCAAGTGGAAAAAACTGGGCTTAATGCATGAGCGCAGATTGTTGTCTCAGATTAGCATGTGCTGTCCACACAGGCTTATCAGGGATGACACTTTCCACCTAAATTGGATTTTCATTAAGAGGACACTTTCTATCAAAGAAAAATTCCATACAAACAGAAAGTGTCTTCCCTGATAAGCCTGTGCAAACTCAAATGGCTAATCTGGGACAACACTTTCCACTTATGAATTAAGCCCAGGTCATATAAAAGTAACCATATCATACATGCCACCCTTTTTGGTTGCCATATCTACTTACCTTACGTCGTCTTTCCTCCTCCTCTCTGCGATCTCGTTCCTCCTGCTCAGCGCGCCTCCTGGCTGCCTCTTCGCGCTGCCTTTCTTGCGCTGCCTGCCTCTCTAGGGCCACCTGTCTCTGCCTTTCCTCCTCTGCCTCCCTCTCTGCTTGACGACGTGCCTCCTCTTCTTCCTCCTCTTGTTGACGACGTCGACGATCTGCGACCTTGTCCTCCGCAGAAGTGTCCTGCAATTGCAGAGGTATTTACATTGAAAATATTTTCAGGAGCATGCTTAGGGCAGGGCTTTATTTCCTTCTTAGGGAATGGCTTTTAAACAAAAAAAACATTTTGAAGTTTAAAACTAAAATTTCACAATTTTGAGTAGTTTATGACTTAATTTTTCACAACTTTTAGAAGATCTTTACTTTTATTTTTTCACTGTTTTGAAAAGTTTGCAACTCATTTTTTGACATATTGAGGGGCCAAAGACCACTTCACAGGAAAAAAAGCTCTGCTAGGGTCATCACTGATATGCAAGGTATGCATTTCATCAAGACATTATATACTATGCAAGAAATGGCTGTCAAAAATTTATGAATATTGATGAGCCAACAAATAAACAACAAGAGCACTGCATAACAGGTGCCACGCTCAGCTGCAGGTGCATTTTTGAAGAAATGAAAGCTTGTCAGAATTTTTTTTTTTTTTTTTTCGCAGAGGTCACAGTGACCTTGACCTTTGACCTAGTGACCCAAATATGGGTGTGGCATGTAGAACTCATCAAGGTGCAGCTACATATGAAGTTTCAAAGTTGGGTTTTCTCCGAAAACAGCCAAGCTAATAAAATTTATCATTAATGCAGCTGAAAAACGTCCATGATCTTACTTCTTCTTTTTCATGGCAAATATAACCTAAGTAAACAATGCTGAATTATGGAAAACATTTCACCAAAGATTGCTGATTATTTATGAATGAAGGTACGTTATTGTTACTTTTCAGCTTTCATATATAAGAATGACCAACTTGATTATGAATGAAGAAACAAAGATCAATAAATGCAAACTGATTACACTATTAACCCCAAAAAGAAAAATCTCAGTTGGAAGTTTTAAATTGAGTCGCATTCTGAGAAAACTGGGCTTAATGCAGTCCGCACAGACTAATCAGGGACGACACTTTCCGCCTAAACAAGATTATTGGTAAGAAGGGACCTTCTTTAAACGAAAAATACCATAAAAGCGGAAAGTTTTGTCCCTAATTATAGCCTGTGCAGACTGCACAGGCTAATCTGGAACGACACTTTATGCACAAGCATTAAGCCCAGTTTTCTCAGAACAAGGCTCAATTAATTTTACGATAAAAAAGTTTCAACTTACAACTGTAGCACTTGATATATCGTTCACAACAGGAGTGTCCTGTAAAGAAACAAATAGCGCACAATAATATAAAATTGCAACAAGACAAGAAAAGAGCTACAAAATTCAGAAAATAAGAATCAGGCATCAGCGCAAACCAAACGTCTAAAAAGATGTACAACAAAATGAAAGTGCATGGAATGGTTGCCACGGATTCACTAAACACGTGTTGTTTGACTCATTATGCTATGTGTTGCAGGAACGATTATTCAAACTCAAAAAGATCCAGAGATTTATGGAGGCACTTCAAAGAAAGCAAAAAAAAGTATGAACATGTGAGGAAAATTTGGTGGCATAATTGCTAGGCAAATCATTTCTATAACATCTTAAATCATGGTGGACGGGATAAACGTGCCATTAAGGAAAAACGTTTGATGTGTTAATTGCTAGTAAGTAAAACCATAGGGTATTTGGTTCTGGTTCCATGCACTAATAGTCGCAGACCAATAAAAAAAAGCAGTTATGTGGTAAATTGTAAGTTGTAAAACCTCAAATGCAGATTATATTATTTCTATTTACCAAATGAAAGGTATGAAATTTACTATTCCAACTTTGCAAAAGGTTTTCATTTTCACAATATATTATTATTAGATATTCAACACTAACCCAATAACAATTATCTCTACTCTTTATTTAACAGATTAATGGCTTTAAATTATGGAACCCCTGTGATGTCATGCTTCCACCAGGAAGTAAAAAGGGTATGTGAGCCTCACTCTGGGAAAACAGGGCTTAATGCATGTGCATAAAGCATAGTTCCAGATATAGCCTGCGCAGTCTCAACAGGCTAGTATCATGGACGACACTGTCAGCCTCAACTAAATTTTCAAAAAGAAGAGATTTCTTTTAAACAAAAAAATACCATAAAAGGGGAAAAAGTCGCCCCTGATTAGCCTGTATGGACTGCACAGGCTTACTGGGATGACACTTTACGCACATGGATTAAGCCCAGTTTTCCCAGAGGACCATATGAATTTTGACCTTCATCAAGAGTTGTGGCCTTTTCATCAAAATTATCAAATTTCTTACACAACAATTTTGTTTAATTTAATCCATATTATAAATATGGCTCATTTGAATCTAAGACATGTAAGTCACTTCTTTCTCATCTTTATTCAGTAAAACCTTTACAGTTTTGAAAGTACTGTTGAACATCATGTATAATATGAAAACAAATTAACTAAAATGATGAATGAAATTAATTGCGCTAGTCTACAGAAAAAATATAAGTTAACCAAGCATTAAATATGCACTCTAATGTACTGACCATAAGGTTTAAATACATGCCTTAACACTCTAATGTGTTATAAATATAAGGTCCTAATAAATTATAGATGTCTTCAAGTAACTTGCATAAGCACAACATATTTCTATAAGAAACTTTTTCATGTAAAACCCGTGGTTTTTGTAATTATCCCCACGCCATAGGCGGAGGGATATTGTTTTGGCGTTGTCCGTCCGTCTTTCCGTCCATCCATCCAGAGCCATATCTTGGAAGTGCTTTGGCGGATTTCATTGAAACTTGGTATGAGTATGTATATTGATAAGAGGATGATGCACGCCAAATGGCATTGTACACCATCAGTTAATAACAGAGTTATGGCCCTTTGTATCTTAAAAAATGCTTTTTTTGTGTGTCCGGAGCCATATCTTGGAAGTGCTTTGGGGGATTTCATTGAAACTTGGTATGAGTAAATATATGGATAAGAGGATGATGCATGCCAAATGGCATTGTACACCATCTGCTAATAACGGAGTTATGGCCCTTTGTATCATGAAAAAATGCTTTTTTGAGTGTCCAATATAATACTTTTGTGTCCAGAAGCATATTGGCGGGGGATATCAAGTCATCAAATTTGCTTGTTAACAAAAATATTCATTCATGTATTCACTGAGCCCTCATGCAAAAAAGGGTCTTATGCCATATACAGCCAGCGTAGCTCCATCCGAACATGCTCATTTGCGCAGTCTGGTCTGGGGCTTTTGCTGTTGCTACAAAGAAACCCAAGGTTTGATGGTATCTTTAGCAGACAGGGTAGCACCTGACCAGACTGTGTGGATGTGCTGGCTGGGCTGGAGCTACATTGGCTGAATATGGCAGACCCATTTTTGCATGATGTTGGCTATCCCACACATGCTCTTTACCCAACCATCTAACCTAAATATATTTAATTATCTTCTAAATAATTCTTAAGTCATCCAAATACAATTGACTTAAAAAATTTAAAAAAACAATTCAACTTTTTGCTATGCCCAACTTAAATTTCTTGGTTGTATTACTAAATATATCTGAAATGGTGAATGATATTCGAACTTATATCACAGAAAATGCAGCTCTTAAACTTAAGGTCTTGTTAAATTCATGTCCTTCATGCGTATAACTGCTTATATAGTCAACACATTGATTACAAACATGTAAAGGATTGCATCATATACACAGTAATAAATATAAACAGGCACATAATTTATGTAACATATGTAGTACACAGATGTATGCACATGGATAACACGATATATTGATGCCTGAATGTATGCATGATCACCAGCCAGTGATTATATGCCCCACAGTTTGACATAAAACTGATGAACCTGCCTAACAGTTGAGCCTCGTTCTAAATGCACAGGCTAATCAGGGACTGCACTTTTGCTTTTAAGGTATTTTTCATTTAACGTAAGTCTCTTCAGAGTGAAAATTAAGTTTAGGTGTAAATTGTTGTCTCTGATTAGCCTGTGCAGACTGCACAAGCTTATCTGGGACAACATTTTACACACATGCATTTAACCCCCTTTTCACAGAGCGCGGTTATATCCTTATGTTACAATCACATTGTACCTATCTGAGGTGTAATAAATCAACAACTATCTTTTAAAAACATTACGATTGTGATATGAAAGCTTTTAATTCGCAAGCTAATATGTTACATTCTTATTTTATTTCAGGCATATGTTTTTTATTCCACAAATTCAGTTTGTAACAGTGCAGCTATTTTTGTTTACGCAATTGGGAAAAGAAACGGGACGGTTCAAAATGGGATAGATTAGCACAAAACCCCTGAAATTGGGAAAATTTTAGTTGTGAAATCTTCAGATTGGGAATTATGAGTCTTTTTAATTGCCTCTTATTAATTGCACAAACCAATTAAACTATTCATTTACATGCCTTGTAGTAAAAAATGTTTAGTGTCAGTGCTTATCTTATTTCCTTATCTTATTGCAGATTATGCACTTTTCGAACAAAATTGTTCAATTTTCCTTCTTTTTGGTAATTTTTCATATGTGGATTGGGAATATTGTAGTATTTCCTCACTTGGGAAAGTACCTTTCGTGTGTACTTTATAAAAAAGGAAAAAATTGCTGCATAGAGAATAACAGGTTACTGTCCCATCGTTTTGTAATATAAATTTTTGACTTTAAACTAGAATAAAATATGTACATTCTTGGTATCAAATTGTTTGTTTTGTTGAACCTGATTCATGTTGATAGAAACTGTTGACTTTATTGCAAATCCCAGTAACTACTAACATTGACTGATATATGAACTTCCTGTTGACCATGATATAAAAAAAATATATCAGGCAACGTTATTATATCAGGCAGATATCAATGCGGTGGTATGATAAATTGGTTATAACATGCAGACATTTTCAAATATACAACAGGCTGTCAACAACATGGCAATTGTGGACAGGACAAATAAAGTTATTTTGCCATGGTTTTTTAGTTGCCATGGTTACCTCCTCCCAGTTTCTATGGCGACGTGTTCGGGAGCTACTGTAGCTACTGGATGTATCCTGTGGGGGAAAGTTGATCGTTGTGCAAATAAAAGTCATAAATTATAGTACACAAACAGAGGAAAGAAAGCAAAAGCAGAACTTCTGAGTCACTTTTTTGGTCAAATTAACAGTTGTACCCCTAAGAAAAAATACACACAAGAGGATTGGTTAAAAAATACTACACTTTAAATTTCATCAAACAATTGTCAAAACTATTAACATAATCATAATGGTTGCATTATGCATAAAAACAACAAAAGCAATACTGCACAAGCAATATCGTGTCTTGGGTTTAACATTCATTCCCATCTTTGGGAAAAAGCATGTGTTTTTGTCAGCTAATCCCAATACAACAAGAGGCCCCAAAGGGCCCTGGGTCGCTCACCTGAGAAACTAAGATGGAAAGAAACAAAGATTAAAACTCTTCAGCAAATATTTCAAATTATTGGTATGAGAAGACTGACTTTAAAATAAGGTGTTCCAAAGTAGTCACAATAGGCCTATATAGAAAATAACCCCACCCACCCAGGTGGCCATGTTTTTAATACCCAGATTTATATATATATATTTATAAGGAAAATGCTTCTTACATACATATAGAGAAAACTGCCCCATCCCCTGGCACCCATGTTTTTTCACTGATCACAGCCATTTTCTAACTCATCCAATATATCAATAAAACCAATGTTTTGACCAAGTTTCATGATTATTGGCAAAAAAATGTGACTTTGAGAGTGTTCACAAGCTTTTTTAGTATATAAATTTAAAGAAAATGCCCCCCCCCCCCCCCCCCCCCTCCTGGGGTCATGTTACCAGATGGATCAAAAGCATTTTTTAACTCAACCGTCGTATTTGAACTCAACCGTCGTATCCAGGAAAAGTTCTTCTGACCAAATGTCATGAAGATTGGGCAAAAAATGTGTCTTCTAGACTGTTCACATGTTTTCTTATATACATATAGAGAAAACTGCTCCAACCCCTGGTGGCCATGTTTTTTTACTGATCATGACTATTTTTAAACTCAACCAAGATATCTGTAAAACCAATGTTTTGACCAAGTTTCATGATCAGGATTTCAGGACAAAAAATGTGACTTCTAGAGTGTTCACAAGCTTTTTTACTATATAAATATAAGGAAAAATACCCCCCTCCTGGTGGCCATGTGTTTTTAACGATCCGAACCATTTTCGAACTCAACTCTTATATCCAGAAAACAAATGTTCTGACCAAAT
Organism: Dreissena polymorpha; assembly: GCF_020536995.1. Lineage (NCBI taxonomy): Eukaryota > Metazoa > Mollusca > Bivalvia > Myida > Dreissenidae > Dreissena > Dreissena polymorpha. The sequence continues at coordinate 138,649,659 of NC_068355.1, read as the reverse complement.
TTCATAAAGATTGGGCGAAAAATGTGTCGTCTAGACTGTTCACATGTTTTCACTATATAAATATAGAGAAAACTGCCCAATCTCCTGGCGACCACGTTTTTCCACTGATCATGACCATTTTCAAAATCGTCCGAGATATCCACATAACCAATGTTTTGACCAAATAAATGATGATAAGCAGAAAAAGTGACTTTTAGAGTGTTCACAAGCTTTTTTACTATATAAACATACAGAAACTAACCCCCCCACCCCTGGCGGCCATGTTTTTTTACCAATCCAAACCATTTTCGAACTCAACCGACGTATCCAGGAACCAAATGTTCTGACCAAATTTTATGAAGATTTGACCAAAACTGTGTCTTCTAGAGTGTTCACATGTTTTTACTATATAGATATAGAGAAAACTGCCCCGCCCCCTGGCGGCCATGTTTTTTCACCGATCTGGACCATTTTTGAACTAGTCTAAGATATCAATGAATCCAATGATTTGACCAAGTTTGAACTCAACCAACATATCATTAAGACAAACATTTTGACAAAGTTACATGAAGATTGGGCATCAAATGTGACTTCTACAGTGTTCACAAGGTTTTCCTTTTTTTGACCTAGTAACCTAGTTTTTGACCCAGCATGACCCAGTTTCGAACTTGGTCGAGTATCATTGGGACAAATGTTCTGACCAAGATTCATGAAGATCAGACAATAAATGTGGCCTCTAGAGTGTTCACAAGGCAAATGTTGACGACGGACGTACTACGCATGTTGGACAAAAGGCGATCACAAAAGCTCACCATTAGCACGTTGTGATCAGGTGAGCTAAAAACACTGAACTCTCTTGAAATAATCTGTGCAGTCTGCACAGGCTTATCAGAGATTACACTTTTCCCTGAGACTGGATTTCCATAAAGAAGACACGTCCTGTAAACAAACAAATTCTATAAATGCTGAAAGAGTCGTCCAAGATTAGTGAGCAATATGCATTCAGCCCAATTTTCCCATAATGTGGCCAATTTTTACCTTTCAATTAGTACATCCAAGTTCACCTCAATGTGGCATATGCCAGTTGCTCATCTTTTCAACACATGCAAATAGTTCATAGTAAAGCCAAAATCAGGCGGAATAAAGGCTAATTTATGAACAATAATTGCACGCCCCCACTTTGGATTGAACATTTATAGCAACACACATCAGGTTTGCATCTGCACAAATATAGGCCAGGGTCGGCCAGACATGCCACAGATGTAAGACAGTCCATATTGAAAATAAAGCTTGATAAAATTTGTATTAAAAATGGTATTTGATTTCATTGCTTCCAGAAAATTTTCACATTAATAATTAAAACTTGTATGATGTAAACCAGGATATTGCTTCCAGATGTTTAATTAGTTCAGTATAGCTTTTCTGTAGTATTTGGGTTAATTAAGTGACGTTGGGTTAATTTAGTGAAGAACAATATGCGGGCTGCAGCCTTGGCATTAATAGGTAATTTACCTCTGCAAAATATAAGAAAATATTGCACACATTAGCAGGTTATTTACCTCTGCAAAGCACAAGAAATAGAGCACACAGTAGTAGGTGATTTATCTTTGCAAAATACAAGAAATAGAGCAAACTGGCATTTATTGAACCTTCAATAGATGAAACGAGGGAAATGAAGTTTTATCACAGCCCAATATGCCAAATAGGTTGTAATTTAAAAGTTAAATTTTGTAGTAATTGTTTTTTATGGAAATCTTATAGACCCAAATAAAAACAAAATGCATGTTGTCCCAGTTGAGCCTGTGCAGTCTAGGCAATCTACTTGTCATATAAACTAGGGATAGAGGGTATCAAACGGAAATATACAATCTTGTTGACAAATCATCATAAGGCTCATTCAGAAAACCAAAGCACACAAATACAATACTTCAAAATGTTGCACACAGCACACGTTCTTGCACTCCGAATTATTTGAATTTCAGTGTATCAATAGATGATACTATTTAAAATAGTCAAATTGTTACACCTGGATTCGCGAAAAAAACAACAACATAACAAGGGCTGTTTGTTAAACATGCATGCCCCCCATATGGGCTGTCCGTTGTAGTGGCAGCCATTGTGTGAATACGATTTTTGTCACTGTGACCTTGACCTTTGACCTAGTGACCTGAAAATCAATAGGGGTCATCTGCGGGTCACGATCAATGTACCTATGAAGTGTCATGATCCTAGGCAAAAGCGTTCTTGAGTTATCATCCGAAAATCATTTTACTATTTCGGGTCACCGTGACCTTGACCTTGTGACCTCAAAATCAATAGGGGTCATCTGCAAGTCATGATCAATCTACCTATGAAGTTTCATGATCCTAGGCGTATGCATTCTTGAGTTATCATCCGAAAACCATTTTACTATTTCGGGTCACCGTGACCTTGACCTTTGACCTAGTGACCTCAAAATCAATAGGGGTCATCTGGGAGTCATGATCAATCTACCCATGAAGTTTCATGATCCTAGGCGTATGCGTTCTTGAGTTATCATCCGGAAACCATTTTACTATTTCGGGTCACCGTGACCTTGACCTTTGACCTAGTGACCTCAAAATCAACAGGGTTCATCTGCAAGTCATGATCAATCTACCCATGAAGTTTCATGATCCTAGGCGTATGCGTTCTTGAGTTATCATTCAAAAACCATTTTACTATTTCTGGTCACCGTGACCTTGACCTTTGACCTAGTGACCTCAAAATCAATAGGGGTCATCTGCGAGTCATGATCAATGTACCTATGAAGTTTCATGATCCTAGGCCCAAGCGTTCTTGAGTTATGGTCTGACAACCACCTGGTGGACGGACCGACAGACCGACAGACCAACAGACCGACCGATCGACAGACCGACATGAGCAAAGCAATATACCCCCTATTCCTTGAAGGGGGGCATAAAAATAAACAAATACAAAATTTATTACCAACACAAGCCTACAATCAATTGCCACTATGACCAAATTATTGATATAATGACAAATTTTTATACTTAGACATAACTGACAAATAAAATCTACTTCACATTTCAATTTGAGCCGCACTCTGGGAAAACAGAGCTTAATACATGTACGTAAAGTGTCGCCCATATTAACCTGTGAATCTGCACAGGCTGAACAGAAAAGACTATTTCTGCTTTCATGTTATTTTCCTTTTCTAACACCTTTCGTCGGAAAGAAATCCAGTCTAGGCAGAAAGTGTTGTACCTGATTAGCCTGTGCAACCTACACATGCTTATCTGGGAAGACACTTTAAGCACATGCATTTGGCCAGTTTTCCGATAACAAGGCTCATTTTGTGCATTAGATGTCTAGCAAGGAAAATTGTGACCAACACGGAAAAAGTACCATATCACACAGACCTGTGTGTCGTTGTCGTCACCGCGGGTGGCGATTTCTACGAGAACTGTAGTCGTCGCTTGAAGATATATCTGTGTCACCAGCACCGGAACCCCTGAAAGGGCAATAAGGATGACACAGGTTGAATGTGCGCAAATATTTTTATTACAATCAGACAACATTTTCGGGCCTCCCTCTGGGAAAAGCAGCCTGCAGGGGCTAACCAGGGACGACACTGCAGCCCGCAGGGGCTAACCAGGGACGACACTACAGCCCGCAGGGGCTAACCAGGGACGACACTACAGCCCGCAGGGGCTAACCAGGGACGACACTGCAGCCCGCAGGGGCTAACCAGGGACGACACTGCAGCCCGCAGGGGCTAACCAGGGACTACACTACAGCCCGCAGGGGCTAACCAGGGACTACACTACAGCCCGCAGGGGCTAACCAGGGACTACACTACAGCCCGCAGGGGCTAACCAGGGACTACACTACAGCCCGCAGGGGCTAACCAGGGACTACACTACAGCCCGCAGGGGCTAACCAGGGACGACACTTTCCGCCTTAATTGGACTTTCATAAACCAAAAATTCCAGAAAAGCAGAAAGTGTTATTCCTGATTGGCCTGTGCAGACAACACACGTTAAACTGGGATGACGTTTACGCACACGCATTTAGCTGGGTTTTCCAACAGGTGTTGGGCGCGTGGTCAAGTCTCTTAAACACTATCAATATGTCATAAAACAACATTGTCCATCACTTTGACAAAAAAAATCTGATAAAATATTTATGAATGTTCATATATGTCAAAGTGATGTAAAATGTTGTTTTATAGCAAACTCAGATAGTGTTGTAGTGACTTGGCCACGCGCAATTTGTCGGGTATTCCCAGAGCGAGCCTCATGTTGCTATTTGTCATACAAACTAGGGATAAAGGATAAGAAACCGAATTAGAAAATCTTGTTGAAAACCATTATAAGGTTCAATCTGAACACCACAGCACACAAACAAATATTTGAATAGGTAATGCACATATCACACATTTTTGCACCGCAAACTAATTGTCAAAATATTTCACACAAAATATTTTACACAAAATATTTTACACACTAAATGCCCCATCACCATTAAACTAAACATATTTTTAATTTGATTATTCTGCTCATGAAAACAAAATTAAGTAGCTTACTTAATTTTGCCAATTTTTTAACTTTTTTTAACCTTTTCCCACTCAGAAGCAAAGTGAAAATTGCTATGTGCAAACAGCATAAAACCAGAACAGCCTGCGAGTAATCTCAGACTGTTCAGGTTTTATGCTGTTTGCTACTCATCAGTTTCTTAGGGTTGGAAATGAAGCCTTTCAAATTCTTTACTACAAATTAGTTACGTATTGCCATGAAAAATATCATTAACTTAGACTTTAAGACAATGGCCTTGCCTCAATCTGCCTTCACGCCTCTCACGACGTCTGCGTTCAAGGTCGTCTTCCCCGTTCACTGTAGCAACACTTGTAGCCCTAAGAATATTCACCCACATGAAAATTGGTTAAAAAACACTACACTTCAAACATCATCAACAATCTCCTAACCTATATATATATAATCACAATGGATGCATGTCCAGATGTTATTGCAAGCATAACACTTCTTAAGACATGCAATTCGCTACATTTTCAAACCTGCAAGAAAGCTGATTTTGATCTGTTTAATGGAATGCTTGATTTATTGAAAAATAATTCCAATGTTTTAATCAGTAGAAATACACTTTTGCATGATTTAAGATCCATAACTTTAACTTCGCTTTCTATACCAGTCCTTTCTTTCTATACCAGTCATTAAGTGTTTTCTACACCAGCCATAAAGTCTTTAGTAACTTAATCAACAAATGATGAAGAGTTTGAAACTTGCTTTTCTTTATCATAATTGTTATTTACTTTATCATTCAATTAACTGTTAGTAGTTATAATTTATTAATTTACATCTCATCTGATGCAATATTTTAGTTTAAGTGTTTAATTAATCAAATTGGCCAATTAACAGGAACACATAAAATTCAGTTGCTTTTATACATGTAGATTGATAAAATCTATCAAACCCAATTAAAGATAAAACAGTGACAAATTGATCAAATGTACCCAGGCAAACACTATAAGTTAAATATCACACTGGGACAAGTTACCTGCATATTAATTACTTAACCTAAATATTAATTACATTGTATTTCCTACTCTATTTAACAGGATATATGAAACATCAAAGTGAGGCTGCATGCTGATGCACAGACATTCGCCAAAACGAAGACAGCTTTAAAGACATTATCATGCTTAACACATTAAATTGATATAATCAAAGATCTATCATCAAACTAATCAAAAACTAGATTTATGGCATTCTAAAATCGGAATTTTAAATCTATTTTCAGTGTTTTCTGATATTTATACACCACATCACATTCCAGTGATATGTGGGATGGTGGTTTGCAGTACATTAGGGAATCAGCATATAAGCTGTCTGCAAGGAATTTCAATCGCAAATTCTGGTTGCCATGGATATCTTGGCCAAGGGCCACCACTCATTTTCTGCAATCAATTCTGGCTGCATGGGAGTGATATCTAAGCAAACACAGTTTTGATGGGGTTAACCAGACTTTCGGGATACCCCTTAGCCGCGCTCTGGGAAAAGGGGACTTAATGCATGTGTGTAAAGTATTGTCAGAGATTAGCCTGTGCAATACTCACAGGCTAATCAGGAACACCACTTCTTGCTACAACTTTTTTAGTTTAGCTGAAATATATCTTTCAAACTAAAAAAATTAATATAAGCAGAAACTATCATTTCCTGCCGTTAAAAGCATAGGTGCAAGATCAGCGGAAGAAATGGCATGGTCACGTGGTTGGTATGATGTAGTTCGATATCGCATCCGCGCATTTCTCAATCAATTAATTTCAAACAATTACCGACTATTTAATAGATAATCTTTCCTTTACATCAGTGTTTGAAACGCTTATGAAAATCATTACACAAGCCTTTCAAAATTTAAGCACGGACAGTACTGTATCTTTTCACAAATGAAAATAAGACGCTCCCTAATTCGTCTGCCGTCAAGAATTGTCGTAAACTTGTGCGTAAGCGTTAGATGCAGACGTGCACAACAGATTGAGTTCTGAATACAGATTTCTGAATGCAGATTTTAATAGAACTCCTCAAAGCAGTTACTTCCCTTGCTTCGCTTCGCGTCAGGTAACTTCTTAGCTATAAGGACGGCCACTGCGTTAGGAGATTGAGATTTATAGTGCAGAATAGAATTGTTTTACCGGACGAAATTTGTTTTAGGTTATAAGAAGATTTTTGACATAAAACGGTACTGTTAGACAAATTCACTTAAAAACGGTGTTCTCTTGTCAGCAATAGTCTTGGAAGAAAACGTTTAGAGAAAAACGTTTCCACATTTTTTTTTGTAAGAATGACCATATACTAAATTAAATAGATATTTCGTCTGATTTTGATCGGTAAGGCTTCATAAGGTAACCCGCGCGGATATGTGGATTTTTGAAATGTGGTAGTATACCATAAGCATAGGTGCGTAAACGCACCTTATGCTAAAATTGTGAATAAGTGTGTTAAAGAAGGACAAGGTAATGAATTGTTTGTTTTTTTCAGATATCTTGTAGCATTCTGTAGCAAGGAAATAATATAATGCGGAAGCCCTGTTAAGATAGTTTGTTCCTTTGAGTAGCCAGATTGCTATCACCTTGTTTGCTAATACACTTATAGGATAGTTTGGATTTAGTAGCAGGAATCATTCTTTAATCTAAATGGGTCGTGCTCTGTGAAATGGGAAATTAATGCATAAGCGTAAAGTGTCGTCCCAGATAGGCCTCTGCAGTCCACACAGGCTAATCAGTGATAACACTGTCCGCTTTCATTGTATTTTTAATTAAAAGATAATCTCTTCTCAACAAAAATCAAGTTTAGGAAGAAAGTATCGTCCCTGATTAGTCTTTGCAGACTGCACAGGCTAATATGGAACAAATCTTTACGCACATGCATTAAACCCCCTTTTCACAGAGCACAGCAAAAATCTATTCACCTTGATAGATGTATTATGGGCATTGTAAAGTCAGTTTCTTGGTTTAAGTGTAGAACAACTTCCTAGTGTTTTAACCCTGTATCACTTAGATTAGTTTTTTGACGCATTAGTAGTCCCTTAGAAAGTTAAATTTAATTAAAGACCTGTCATACTAGATTTAAGTTTTAAAGGCTTCAGTTCAAACCCTTACATACTGATGAGCAGCAAACAGCAAATAGCCTAAACAGACTGCGAGCTAAGCGCAGGCTGTTTTGGTTTTATGCTGAATGCACACAGACATTTTCACTTTGCTTCTGAGTGGGAAAGTGTCAGAGATTAAAGACTCATTAAAATATACACTAACAAATATAATTTTCGATGTTTTAGATTTATTGAATGAGTCGAAAATCCCTTTCCCTTCAGTATGAATTTGCCGCTAGAGGTGCTATAGAAGTACGAGGATATTCGTGCATGGGTGAAAAGTGGTCATTTTTTGTCATTCACCCTTCGTAACTCACATGGTTTGCATGTTATTTTTATAGTTATTTGTTAATATTTCATATTATGGAAATTATATATGAAATTGAATAGTTGATATGTGTATTGAACTAAATTAACATAGAATGTCACTGTATGATGACTGAAGAAAGATTGTAGTATGTGATGTATGTTTGATGGTTTGATGATGATCGTTATATTAGGTATAATAATAAATGGACAGCTGGTATGCGAGTCCCAGCAGCTAGTACCAAAAACAGAGTTTTTGCTTGTTTGCTACATGTATATAGGCAAAAAAGGGATGTAAGGGAACAAGGATCTCCAGATAACTCACTGGTATATCCATTTCATGAAGAGACCTATTAATGTTTGAAAGTAAGACATGGTCAATTAATCATCTTCAATCTTCGCCAATTAACTAGTAGATGTTTTCATTGAGGATATTCAGTTGGTTTACATGAGGCTTGCTCTGGGATAACAGGGATAATTGCTGTGCGTAGCCCAGATTAGCCTGTGCAGGCCGCACAGCTTATCAGGGACAACACACTCTGCCTACATCTGATTTTCATGTAGAAGATAACTCATTTAAAAGTTAATTCCATAAAGGTGGATATTTGCAGTTGCACAGGCTAATCTAGGAGGACACTTTACGCACATGCATTAAGTCAAGTTGTCTGAGTGTCATATTGCTTCATTATTTTATTGTGTTATGACATAATGGAGGCGTTCAACTACAACTCCTGAGGCATAACTACCTTGGTCACATTGAGAATGTAAATGTAATATGTTCATTTACTGGATTATAATTTAATTGTTTAAACAAAAGAATGCAGAAACATAACTCAGGCTTTTATAATAATTCTTGTGTAAACATAAGAGTAATGACTAAATAACTTAAAGTACTTTTAGCAGGAGAAAAAATTGGAGATGAAAGATAAAGATCAGGACAAAGTGGCTTTCACTGAGGATGGGTCTCAGTAGGCACATCAGAATGCTGGAAACATATAAACACAGCACAGGGAATGTTTACGTGAACAGCTTAGAGCAGTGGATCAAAGACATAAGAAAAACCCCTGAAATTCTTTCTCATTGCAGTGCATACACCTCTTCTATCGTTATTAAAGAGACTTGTTCTGAGAAAACTAGGCTTAACGACTGTGTGTAAAGTGTCATCCTTCATCAGTCTGTGCAGTCTGCACAGGCTAATCAGTGATGACACTTTCCGCCTAAACTCGATTTTCTTTAGAAAATATTTCCTCTAAACCAAAAATACAATAAAAGCAGAAAGTTTTGTTTTTGATTAGCCTTCACAAGTTAATCTGGTATGGGACTTTATGCGAATGAATAAGGCCCCATTTGCCAATGTGAAACCAGTACCATGTATGTTAAGCCTGTGACAATGGCCACATTCATGTCATGCCTTATTAGCATTTATGTCCTGTGACGGGTATGAATGTCGTGCCTTGTGACCATGATTCTTGATTTAACAGGACTCTTCCCCCTCACCCCCCATCCCCCCACCCCTGCTGTCTCCATGTCTTAGCTAGCTAATGACATTTCAAGACTGGATGCTGGCTCACTACCAAAATAATTACTGTTATAAAATGTACGAACATATTCCTTTGTCATGATACCATTAAAAGCATATGTGCCCTGCTCTGTGGAAAGGAGGTTAAATGCATGTGGGTGAAGGAAGACTCTTCTTTACGAAAACAAGTTTAGGCGGAAGTGTTGTCCCTGATAAGCCTGTGCACACATGCATTAAAACCCCTTTTCACAGGGCAAGGCTCATATATTTTCTCAAACAAGTTTTGTAAAGAGCAGGGTGGAAAATATTCTCATGTTATTATTTGTTTTAAGAAAGCTCATATCAAATGTTGAAGCAAAATATTATTTTATTATAACAATACTCTGTATTGCATGCATTGCAGCAATATTACGAAAAGAAAACCTGAACAGTAAAATAGGGGGAAATGAGCCCTATTTTAAGAAAACTGTGCTAAATGCGTGTGCATTAGGGCTTGTACTAGATAAGCCTGTGCAGTCCAGACAGGCTTATTAGGGGTGACCCTTTCTGCCTAAACTGGATTTTCTCTAAGAAGAGACTTCTGTATGGAAAATGGCTATGTGCAAACAGCATAAAACCAGCCTGCGAGTTTTATGCTGTTTGCTACTCATCAGTATGTTAGTGTTGGAAATGAAGCCTTCAAACTTGAATATATTAAGAAAGGACTTAAATCTAATTTGATCTTTTTAAAGGACTTTAAATGCGTCAAAGTGCATTTCTGAGTGGTAAAGGGGTTAAACGAAAAATTCTATAAAAGTGGAACATGCATTATTAAGCCCAATATTCCCTGTGGCTCAATTTTACAAACAAACTATTGTCATGCATACACGGCAGCCAGCTGCAGTTCCCGCTCTCGCCGTCTCCGTGCCAACCGCTCCTGGACCTCAGCATGCACCTGGTCAGCTGACTTGGTCGCCTCGCTACCCACACTGCAAACATGCACATGCAACAGACAACACTGAGTTCCAGAAACAAGCTTTGAAAAAAACTGAATTCTCTTTGAAAACAAGCTAAGAAAAATATTTCATAAACACTTTGAAAAGTGAATTCCCTTTGACAACAAGCTGAGGATAATATTTCATAAACACTTTGAAAAGTGAATTCTCTTTGAAAACAAGCTGAGGACAAGAGTTCCGCATTGGGAGACATATGCCCCCCAAAACAGGACTTTGAACTAGTGACCCCATTTTCAATAAGGGTAATCTACTGTCCAAGACCAATTCACATGTGAATTATCAAGCAGATCGGTCAATTCATTAATGAGTTATTGATCAGAAATGATTTTATTGTGACAGTGACCATGACCTTTGACCAAGTGACTCCAATTTCGATAGGGGTCATCTACTGTCAAAGGCCTATGCATATGGGTAGTATCAAGCCAATCAGTCTATTTGTTGACAAGTTATTGATCAGAAACAATATTCTCATTTCTTCTGATTACTTTTTTCTTCCTTCATCATAATTTCAAGAAACATTTCTCATCGACAGTGTAGGATTTTCAGAGTTCTTATGTTGAGCAAGATTGTAATAAGATTAGACAACTGTGATTATGCTGCTAAATCATTATTATTATTTTCGTTGATTTCATGGTTCGATCAATCCACGATTACATTGGGGAATGACCGACACATAATTCTAATTGTTGTTTTTTTGTTATAATTAGAAATCCACAAATGAACGTATCCACAAAGAAGTAATTTTTGTCATATTTATAAATAATTCTACAGTAATTTGAAACTCCAGACCAATCACTCAGCAAAAGTTATGTTTCTAACACCAATGTTTTATTTGCTACTTCAATAAGCAGAAAATTTTTACAAGTTCTATTTGACCTTCATATGCAAAAACAGGGCTTATGCCATGTGCAGCATCAGCACAGTCTGATTTTGTAAATAAAAGATTTTCAGATTTTTGCCTATTTCTTAACTCAAATAAATGAAATATTTGAGAATTGGTTCCAAACCACAGTTACACATATTTACACAGGTGTCTTGATTAAACAAATGGTAAAGTCATGTTATCAAATGATTTGTTCATGAAATTTTTAATGTTGCATTATTACGAGCATTATATTACGATAACTGTTTTCCCTTAACAATATTGTTGATAGTGTTGAGACACCTGACACATTTCTATACTATATGTGTCATGCTCTGTGAAAAGGGGATTTAATGCATGTGCTTAATGTGTCGTCTCAGATTAGCCTGTGCAGTTTGCACAAGCCAATTAGGGACAACACTTTTTGCTCATAAGATATTTTTCATTGAAAGAGAGTCTTTTCTTAGCAAAAATCAAGTTTAGGCGGAAAGTGCCATCCCTGATAAGCCTGTGTTGACTGCGAGGCTCATCTGGGACGGCACTTTACGTACATGCATTTAACCCCCTTTTCTCAGAGTGCGGCTCATATCAATTAAGAAGTTGATTGTGGGGCATACAATTTATGCTTCTGTTTGAAATGTGAGGCAAAAACAACACATTCAAATTTTAACATTGAAACAGTCTCCATTATGGTACTGAATTTAGCCAACTTTTGAATCCCGACATATCAGTTGTTTTTTTATAGCAAATAAATTATAGAGGGAAAAAATATACCCATGCAGTATATTTTATATGATAAATTTACAGAGATGTAACATGTTCTAAGCTTTTTAGTCATATATAAACTCTTGTATACTTATGTTTATCATCATGCACATAATATTAAAGCAAAACATTACCTCTTTTTTCCAACCTATTCCAGTAAGTGTTGGAGTATGAATAAAAGTAGGAATATGTTTGTATTTATGTACGGTATATATGTATCACGGATTGGATGCAAGACAGTTGTTCGGTGCTTTACATTTCTACATAAGATATAGCGGTTTTGCAGCATGGTATAGTAAGAATGGATAGATGAGGTTTGATAGGCACATTTGTGACTAATTAGTGCCATCAGCAGGGTGGGTCATTATCTTCATCATCTATGCACTGGCTGGGCTTATAAGCCTTGGTAACACTGATTAGTGGGGGTAAAGATCTCAGCTTGCTAAAATGGTTTGTATTATGCTTAGCATTGAGTCAATTAAAGTATAGAAGAAAATAACCTGTGAGATACAGGTATTATTTTCATTGATATTTGGTTCCCAAAAAATAGAAGGTAATTTAACTGCCCATATAGAACAGCGAGTAAAACAGACTGAAACAATTCCAAAAATAAGTCACGAATGAAACTAGAAATGGCGCGGCCGCAGCCGACGCGTATCCCCATGCCGCAGCTTTTGACCCAGGGGTCAGATCATAATTCCAAATAGTGCACTGTTGCACATATGCTTATAGCTACCATGTGTTTAAGTTTCAAGGTTCTATTGCTAATAGTGTAGGAGGAGATAGTGGCCAGGACGGATGGACCGACAGACTGCGGAGATAACCACATAATCCCCCCCCCCCCAATTTGGAGTGTGTGGATAATGATGTTATTATTTTCATGATGCCTAAACCATTTAATTTTCCACAAGGAAAACCCAAGAGGCAGATATTTCCTCCACTGAGACTTTTTTACCTAGAAGCAGTGACCTTGATTTTGAGTAAGCCTTACCTACTCATATCTTCTTCTCATCTACTAAATAATGACCTTATAAGGTATTCTTAAATGGAATAAAAGACGCCAAATTGTCATTTATGAAATTTAAGATTTTGAGATATGTTTTTATTTTAGTTTTTGTTAAACAAGGAAGCAGTAAACTAGTCAAACATTGATCTCAATAAAAGCATATGATAATTTCATCGAGAAATCTCAAATAAACATTTTAAATAGCATTAATTTTTTTTACATATTTTGGCAAAAGCATTCAAGATAAAAATAAGTTTGTGCGCCTTTTTCTAGGCAAAATACTCTAGTTATATATTTTGGACATACGTTGTTTTTTTTTAACTCAGGTGATTGTTTTGACAAAGACAATTTATTTGTAGATTCAAACTATAACTGTTTTTATATGCTACCTTGGAACACAATTTGAGGCACATGCATTTAGGCCTGTTTCTCGGAAAAAGACTCTTAATGCACACAGTAAGTTGCATTTTAATATGTAATGTACGTAACCCACCATTTTGAAAGACTACAAAATCCGGATTGACACAAAATAATTCCATAAGGAGATTATAAAAATATTAAATCCACAATGCAGAATTCATACGCACAATACTAAACTTTCATCAGCCAAAAAATAATACATTAGTTTAACATCCACACTTTCTTGACTCACCAAACTGTTCCAACCCCACAGTATAAATCCCAACTGGTCGAAAGATGTTCTAGGGAGACCAAAGACTCTCAGAGAAAGAGCCTGGTTAGATCTCAAACAATGCACAATGTTTCCACATACTTGTCATAAAACAGAATAATAGTCATACATGTTTATGATTAGTGATCTATGGGGGGGGACTTAGATAGGATAATAATGGGAAAAACAGTTGGAACCGATTCATTTATCCATAAAATCTGTAAACATAATTTCTTACTTCTGCACAGAGAAATTATATCAAAGAAGTGTGCTTGAAAATGTGTAACAATAATGTAGCAATCATCGTTAGATTTTTTCATTTTTTTCTGAACTTTTATGCAAGGATTATTAAGCAAATACATAATAGTTTATTAGCCCAAGATTGTAAACAAAAGCCCCAATTACCCTGTGTGGGCCCTCACATGTAGGTAATGATGAAGGAAAGTGCCAAGCAAGTGTCAGCCATTCAGTAACACAACCCTGCACAGAGACATTGCCTATTACAGATGCCCAACACAATGACTTGCACACATGTTACGTCTCCCACCATTGGTGTTTTTGAAATTTTAAATATGTAACCAGCACTCTGATTGGTCAGTTATTGCTAAGCATGGTGTTCCAATCAAGACACAGTTTACTATTAGCTTTGACATGTTGTTTGTTTGACTGACAGTAATTGTTATATTTTCCACCATGGGCTGATGAAAGTTTCATGTGTTTGATCTCATACCAATATAAAAGAAGAGTGGATAACAAGATTTTAAATGTCAGGGTAGCAAATTAATGTTTATAATAATTATTATTTTGGATGCTAATTGTTTTGTTAATTCTTTGGAATCTCTTTTCCACACACATTTGGGGAAATTGCATTAAATGCACTTAATTACTGTTCAAATCTGAGTAAATAAAACCTGAGTAGAGTTCTGCACGATTACTAGCAAAACACTTTTCCAATAGATGGTAGAATACATACGAGCCGCGCTCTGTGAAAAGGGAGTTCAATGCATGTGCGTTAAGTGTCGTCCATGATTAGCCTGTGCAGTCTGCACAGGCTAATCAGGGATAACACTTTCTGCTCAATCTGGATTTTTGCTAAGGGACTTTCTTTAAACCAAAAACATTATTAAAATGGAAAAGGTCATCCCTGATTAGCCTGTGCAGACTGCACATGCTAATCTGGGACAACACCTTACGCACAAGCATTAAACCCCCTTTTCACAGACCACAGACCATATTGTCATGCCTACCAGACTGAGAGACAACCTTGACCTTGACACCACTCCATCTGGTGACTATTAGATGCCTAATTGTAACCAGATGTGAGCAATTTACTTAACAATGTACTGAGAATCCTACAAGATCTACAATACCTGGATACAACTCCCCTTTGGTGCAAAAAGGTACCATGTGCCATTGAATTTTAATGACACATGGTACTTTTTTGCACAAATGGGAAGACAATAGTTTATACCCTATCCTTTGCTGAATTCTAATAATGTATAAGTGATTATTTCTGACATTTTTGCTATGGTTGATGTTAAGTGTAAATGCCCAAAGGCACCAGCTAATAGGCACTGACAGGCTGTTATGGACCCTGCACTGGTTAGACATGTTGCCCTGCATGGTAAATAATAACTTGGACATTCCTGCATAATATAGTATGCTACATGATACCTTGAGCCACATTGGAGGCACATTAGATTTATAATGGAGCCACATTGGACCCAGATAAGAGCCAAAATTAGAGCCACATTAGAGCCAAAATTAGAGCCAAAATTAGAGCCACATTAGGGCCAAAGTTAGAGCCACATTAGAGCCAAAAAATTAAAGCCAAAATTAAAGCCACATTGGACCCACATTAGAGCAAACAAGAAATATCTTTAAACTAGAAATGGCATGGCAAAGGCTGACGCGTATCCCCACGCCGCATGTTTGACACAGGGGCGCCCCACGGTTGGTAAAGGGGCCATGCATAGTTGAGATTGACCGTATTGTAAGAGATGTTCAGTATAAATTTGAAGTAATTCAATGTAGAAATGAAGAAGTTAATGTAAAATAACCTAAAAAATGAGTGAAAATCTATACCCTAATTTCTCCTCCTCATCCTGCTCTCCTAACAAATCAAATAATGAATCAACTTCACTGTAGTCAATTATGTACATGTAATCCTAATTGGAATGACTTATGAGATGACTGAACATGCTCTCTTATAGCCAATCTTCTTGCTTCTGTTTTGGAAAAGTTATGTTTTAAGGTTAAATGGTTGACTAAATAGTAGCGTCTCAGAAATTTTCCATCGCAATCTTTTACACAACAATGAATATGTTGAATTTCATGTCTGTCTTTGATGTGCCTGTTCAAAGTCCATCTTGCTTTAAATTGTTTCTCACATTTTTCCCACTTGAACATTTTGACAGATTTTCAGTAATGAGTCTAAAATTGTAATTGCACAAATTGAAAGTTTCAGCCCTTTTATAGATTCTTGAGGCTATATTCCATGAGTTTCTCATACTTTTTATGCTTGACTGCATACTATCCTTTCTCTCATATACAGGTGTCCCTTTGTGCCAATATTTTATAAACCCTTGTATAAACATTAGATTGAGCTAAACCATTTCACAGATTAGTTAACACAAACAACTGAATACTAAATACATCTCTGCGCCACTACTGTGTAACTCTTTGATTTATTTTTTGTTTTTTATATCATTTGGCAGGTTATTTACTTACCTCCCTTTAAAGCTTATTACTTCCCTTGGATTTGTTTTTTTTGACTTTTGACCTTAGAGGATGACCTTGACCTTAACCTTTAACCACTCAAAATGTGCAGCTCCATGAGATACACATGCATGCCGAATATCAAGTTGCTATCATCAATATTGCAAAAGTTATGGCCAATGCACCATACTGGGGGCATAAAAATAAGTGAAAATCTCTGACCCAGCCCCACCCAACCCCCATAACTTTTGACCCAGGGGTCAGATCAAAATTCTGCCACTGTCACCGTCGCACATATGCTCATAGCTGCCATGTATGTAAGTTTCAAGGTTCTAGTCCAAATAGTGTAGGAGGAGCAGGTGGCCAGGACGGACGGACAGACAGACGCACATCAATACAATATCCCAACTTTTTCTCCGAAAAACGTGGGAATAAAAAGATATATGGCGTTGATTGTGGTTGTGGTTGATGAAAGATAAAGTTATATACATGCGACAAAAATGCCTTTATCTGCGCAGTTCTTAGCAGCGTCACATGCAAATCAATTACGTTGGGCCAGATTGCGTGGCTTATTTCACATTATTAGATATTATTTACCATATATCTATAAATATAGAACAGATATTCACAAGAAAAAAGGAAATTTAATGAAAATATACGAGTCAATGACCACACACAAATTAACCGCACATCTAATTAATTCATTTAATTATATCACTCAAGTGCAGTTCAACACTCCACTACCACATATCATGCTGGGTACTTGGATAATTGCTGTAAAGTTGATTGTTAATTTCTTTTTTTAATTACTGATTAGTAACATATTTATGTATATTATGTTAACATTTGTTATGTGATTTACAATGATGAAGTTGGTATTTGGTGTAAAAATTCATGTTTTTTTCCATGAAATTTCCTAGCTAGAAAGGTTGGGGTTAAAATCATGAGAGTACTTAATAAATATACATGTACATTTGTATATAGCAGCTTATCATTCTATTATTATAAATCATCAAGAACTCTATAAAGTTTATGTGGCATACTATCTATGCTATCTCAACTTGTTTATATGGACCACTTCTCAAACAAGTGTGTGAAATGTATGTTTTAAGTACGTTTTGCGTGCGTTAAACGTGGCGGTATTGGCACTGCGTTTTATGTGCGCTTTTTCTTACAGAGTGAGTTTTTTAACAAAAACAAACAAACAAGAAATGTGCGCTTTATGTGGGTAAATGTGCGCTTTTATGTGTGTTAAATGTGTGCAGTTTTATACTTGCGTTTTTGACTGCCATGTATGTGTGTAAAATGTGCGCTTTTAAGTGGGTTAAAACTGCGCTTTTCAGCAAATTAAATGTGCGCTTTTTTATTA
This sequence comes from Dreissena polymorpha, assembly GCF_020536995.1. Classification (NCBI taxonomy): domain Eukaryota; kingdom Metazoa; phylum Mollusca; class Bivalvia; order Myida; family Dreissenidae; genus Dreissena; species Dreissena polymorpha. The sequence continues at coordinate 138,631,823 of NC_068355.1, read as the reverse complement.
ACTCGCTTAAAGTGCAGTTTCACCCACATAAAAACAAACATGTGTGTAAAATGTGCGCTTTTATGTGGGTTAAACGTGCACTTTTTATAAGTCAGTACCTATAAAAAGCGCACATTTAGCTCGCTTAAAGCGCAGTTTTAACCCACATAAAAGCGCACATGTGTGTTAAATTTGCGCTTTTCTGGGGGTTGAAAATGTGCTTTAAGCAAGCTAAATGTGCGCTTTTTATAGGTATACTGTCTTATAAAAGGCGCACATTTAACTCAGTTAAAAGCGCAGTTTTAACCCACATAAAAGCGCACAATTTACGCACATGAATGGCACTCAAAAATGCACTCACAAAAAAACACACATTTGCGTTAAAGGTGCATCTTTTGCCTTAACAGTTGATTCAATTCAATGCTGTTAAAAGTTTTTTTTTTAATTCAGATACGCAATAAAAACCAATAATTATACACAAATATATTTGTATATTTTAAATAATTACAAGATGATTCAATTTTATACTTTAATGTACACCAAAATTTGTTAACATACATGAGTAATTAAATATCAATGATAATTTGATGAAATAAATATTAACATAATTAGATTATAAATTAACAAAACATAATAGCATACTAATAAATAACATGTACAGTATATACAAAGGAACATCTATATACATAAAAAAGATGAGAATCAATCAAGGCCTGTCATTTCTTTGAGGCGGCGGAGTGCGGCTCTCATCTTTCTCTCCACGTCTGCCACCAGCCGGTCAAACTTCTTTGCAACTATTATAGTGTCATGGCCTTTGCGCGGTGCGTCTCATGCATGATCTCATTTGATCAGGTCCTGAAAGATATTTTATAATTAAGTGTTGAATATTGCTGTTATGGTAATCTCGTTGCTATAAAAATTATCAATTTAAATCAAAACTAGTAAGTTTGCTTGTTGCTTTTGGTTTTTTATTTTTGCAATTTTAATCCCCTGATCACATGTGACTTAACGCTTTTCATAAATAATTAAAAGAAAATACGTTTGGTAGAAAATACTGTTTGAAATGTACCAAGATATAAGTCTCATTTGGCTGTGTGGACTGGTCGGAAGTGTGACGCCTTTAATATGCAATAACCAGTACCCTGTATAGTTTTACCTCTAAACAAATCCAGCTTTTCTTGGTCAAGGACAGCGCGCAGTTTTCCCACTCCTGTTCTCCTCACGTTGGCCAGCTTGTGCAGGGTAAAACCTGGTATTCAAGTCAATACATCAGGTAGTTTCCCTTTTGCTCCCTTTTTTGGCAGGCGATGCGATGATGCACATTCTTTCCAAAGGATCTTCCGATCAATGTAAATTTCACGGTCACCATGGGGTTTAACCTTTAAATTTAAAATATAAAAGTTCTCATTTAATATGGGGGAAAAAATCTGTTCATTAATGACCAGAAATAGGTATAAATAACATTTCAGATGACAATAACCATAAAATACAGCCATAATAATTCAAATGGTGTTGTTTTTCCTTAAAATTGCATTACATTTACTCATCCATTTACATTTCCCAGTGACAATACATAAATATGATAATGATCATAATTAATTCAATAAACTAAATAAAAAAGGGATGCAGAATTGAAAATACAAACCTGTTACAACAGACTGTTCTTCAGTATTCCAAAAATACAGGCAGTTGTTGAACTAGACCATATCACTTTATATGTCTTTAACCACCCACTTTGAATCTCTTTTGCAACAAACATATTGTTGATTTACACATTGTAGTAAATACCCATTGTTTTCATCACACAATACTTCATGCTGAAAGTATTTCAAGACATTTAACACTAGAATTATATGTCTTAATGTTGTATAATTTCTATATGTATATTTCCAGTCTGACAAACGCGGTACTTTTTAGTTTTAAAGCGCACAAAAGACGGATTTCTATCTTATAACCACCAGATATATTCTAATTGGCATAGATAAAATTAAATCTATAGCCTAGATAGCAAGTTATTTATTATTTTTCAAACGATACCGCTTTTATAACCGAAAGTAGGATTTCTAGATGTATACGTCAATTTGGACAAACGCGATTATTTTTAAGTTTTAAAGCGCAAAAAGACGGATTTCTACCTTGAAACCACCAGATATATTATAATTGGCATAGATAAAATATGTTTCTTATTTATACTTAAATTTACTATGCCAAATAAGGTGTGTGGCTTTAATTGTGAATATTTTAATATAACATGCTGAATGGTGTTAGCAAATAATAGTAATATTATCAAAATTATTTTAATTGTCTTTTAAAATGTATGTTAATAGTCAATGTGGTAGACATTAATTGTATTGGGGTATAAATATCAGTATAAGAAAGTTCAAATACTTATTTTTTATGTTGAGGAAATATAATTGATACTATCAAGCCCACATAATATTTTTGACACTTTCAATATTTTTAATTAGTTACCCACAGCCTGATTTAGGTGGAAATGTTTAGAAATGTTTGAGATTAAAACGAAAGCAATGTTATATGCATTGAAATTGTATTATAAAGTATATTAACATTAAACAGGTTCATATGCACAACCAGTAACCGCTTTGAATTCAAACTGCACCTTATATTATAACAGGTTACTGAGGTAGATGTCTATGTTTATTCATTTGATGCAAATAAATTGTTAGTGCAACAATTTTGTTTCTTGTTCAATTTCTGTACAACAAAACGGTTGTTAAAGACGCACTTTTTAAGAAGTGTGTTAAACATGTGTCTTTTAAGATAAATCCTTTTAAAACAGATCATATGATAAAAACGCACTTATAAAATAAAAGACTAACTGATGCTTAAAAAAGACGCACATCAAAAAAGAAAAACACACTTTTGTGAGAAAAAACCCACATCTGTAAATCTTAGATAAAAGACGCACTTCCTTGATAAAAGACGCACTTCTTAGATAAAAAACACAAATTCTGCTCACATCTACACTCAAAAGCGCACTTACAGATGAAGAAAACACACAAAAAACAAACAGTTTCACTTAAATAACACACTTGGAAAGTAAAAACGCACAAAATGCACACTTAAATGCACTTTTGAACACTGAAAACACAGATATTAACAAAAAACACAGAATTAACGCACTTTTAAGTGCGCTAAATGTGTGTTTTGGTAAAAAGTGAGTTTTAAATTGACAAGGGTGATCATTAGCAGATGTACATTAAAAAAGTAAGGAATACTCAATTTGTTTCTTCTGAATAATTTGATATGTGTAATGGAAAATAAATTGTCTTCATCATAATTTTATATAACATAATTATAAATATGCTCAGAGATCGTTACATACTTTCGCATATATATCATTACATACTTTTTAAATCAATCATCAAATACAAGCACGATGCTCCTTATAAAAATGTGCTTTCATTAATTAATATAACTTCTTTGATACATATTTTAAAATGCATGCCCCTGTATTTTTCTACAATCAAATCATATGACCGGGGTTTCACACCACCTTGGCTTGTTAATGACCCCTGAACAGTTCAATAGATCTTTATACTTTAACATGTTAACATGTTGACAGGAATATGGAAGTCAATACTGAATATGAGAACATAGCCTTAAAGTATAAAACGCTGTTGCCTCTGAAAATAAAAGGTGCACGCACAAACTGTATTGATGTTGAGATTGAGTGTAAAACTGTTCTATCTATTAAGCCTTTTCATTAGAGATAAAAATGTTTCATGCTGAACACGCAGTAAAACATTGTACAAAGACGCGGACATGTTTTCAATGTTCTGGTGGAATGCTCAAATCAGCCTAAGGGATAAATGAAGTCTTTTCATTCTGAACTAGCTGCGGGAAGTTTTATTTGAATTTTATTGGACAGTTACAAAGGTCAGGTAAGGTGAAAAGCTGGCGTATACAGCTTCGCCGAAAAAATTCTAGACAAGCAAAATATATATACAAAAATCTAACTGAATTAACAAGAAAAAGCCATTTCCAGGCACTTTTGGCAGATGATTTGCAATTATTTTTATCATACAGGTTAATACAAAGGAAATAAAATGCACCATCCTAAAAATGATATTATACAAAACTCAGTCTCAGAAAATAAAACCTGAAAATCTCTTGGCCATAATAACTTGTATGTATGTTGGCATTGAGGTAACATTTCAAAGATCTAATAATAATTCACATAAAGAAAACATATTTTGCTTGTCATATTCATGCAACCATAGTTATATGGCTACCCTAATGTACTGTAGTGCCAGAACATCACCATGCAATATTGCTCTTGCAGACTTCATTTTTTTACAGAATGATGTGTTTGCTACGCATTCAGTTTTTTTAGACATATTTCCTATTACTTGCATGCTACCTTGACACAAGAAATGGCCTTCAGCAAAAACAATAATGTAATAAAAACATCCAAACAAATAGTTTGTGTCACAACAAATATGTTCACAAACACCTGAAAATAGGAAATGCAAATCATGCAAGACATGAATTCACATAAATTTGCAACTGCTTCACTATATATATACTTATATTTATACATGTAATTTTTTTTATTAATTACTGGTACAATAAAGTAAAATGTTTCTTTGGATACATGTTAACAAATTGATGTTCACAATTTAAAACTGTTTTTCTAGCCTCTTGTAATTATACAAACAGAAAACATATTTATTGATACTATTGCTTGATTGGTCTTCAGCATTGTCGGCTCCGGTACTACTTACATGTACCCTGGGTACTCTTAAGTATACTTACATGTAACCCGGGTACGGCTCAAATTAAACAAAATAATTAAACAAGATGTGCTTGAGAAACACGATGTCCCCCCCATATATTTTCACCACTCAAAATGTGCAGCTCCATTAGATACACATGCATGCCAAATATCAAGTTGCTATCTTCAATATTGCAAAAGTGTATATTAAATGAGCGATTTTGACCCATATATTTGACCGTTGACCTTGAAGGATGACCTTGACCTTTCACCACTCAAAATGTGCAGCTCCATGAGATACACAAGCATGCCAAATATGAATTTGCTATCTTCAATATTGCAAAAGTTATGGCAAATGTTAACATTTGACACAAACCAACAAACAAACCAACGAACTAACAGACAGGGCTAAAACAATATGTCCCCCACTATAGTGGTCATAAACCTATAGATACGAAACAGAAAATTGGTACTGAAAATTGACTATTTGCAACATAGTATTTCACAATCTTTTAACATTGTGTACAATTTTGCAAAAAAAAGTCAGTAGAAATGGCAACACTTACTCCTCTTCCATTTGGCGCCTGCGTTGGCGCTGCGCGCGTCTTTCCTCGAGTGTGCTCATGTCTGTCCAAGCTACAGACCCACTTCTACGAAACAGCTACGAAACCTGTAACAGAGAGATATCCTGTATCATGCATGATGATCTAAGAAAGCTAGCGTGTAAAACAAGGCAGAGTATTTTATCTTGAAGGTCACCTGTCACCTACAAGCCCACAAGTATATTTCAGCCGCACTCTTCGAAAAAAGAGCTTGATGCCTAAGCTTAAAGCTCCGCTTTTATGGTATTTTTCATTTAAAGGAAGTCTCTCCTTTTAGAGACATTTTCATTAGAAACATTCCAAGGTTTTTTGGGGGTCTGATTTTATAGCTGACATTTGGCTATATTCCCAATCACAATAAGTAAACTTTTTTTCTAAAAATTTGCCAAAAAATTCCCAATCAGAGAAAAACAAGAGCTGTCACCATAGGATGACTTATTCCCCCTATAAAAGCCTGACAGAAGTTATGAGCTTCTTTCGAAACCTAAATGAAGATTTCAAAACCTAAACCCGGACCCTAAGTTCAAGCTCAAGGTCACAGGGGTCAAAATTTGTGTGCGTATGGAAAGGCCTTGTCCATATACTCATGCATGCCAAATATGAAATTGCTATCTGAAGCGACATAGAAGTTATGAGTATTTTTCGAGTAACTCGTAGTCTTTTCAGGTTTTATGCTGTTTGCTGCTCATCAGTATCTAAGGGTTGGAGATGAAGCCTTTAAAACTTTAATCTAGTAAGAAAGGTCTTTAATTAAATGTAACTTTCTACGGGACCACAAATACATCAAAATAGGTATTGAAGTGGGGAAGGTTAAAGTGTAGTCTGATCTGGTCTTGTACAGGTTTTAGACTATACCTTGATTAGGATAACTTCTGCATTATTCATGTGGCCGATATTCTCACAGTTGTTCAGGCGCTAATTACATTTGCGATAAAATGCAAGAGTTTTGTGTTTCAGCTGAATGAAAAACAAAAATGTTGTAATATTTGAAATAAAACTTGAAAAAGATTTTATGCAAAAACCTGACCAAATGATAAATGTTGATTTTTTTTCAGAAAGCGTGGCTCACTAAACTAACAAACATAGTCTACAAGTACAATTTCTCCCATTGTTAATGAAAGTAATTCAATAACCAGTGACTGTATTGCATCATCATTGTTGAAACCAGAAAGTAAATTGGTGACTGATGTTCAGCATGTTGAAACCAGTTCTTCTTCTTCCCAACAAGATGAATCACCCCTTGTAATAAACTGGTGCAGTGAGACGGATTCTCTGGATCCTGAACCATTGAACTCAATGGTCGATTACTTAAGGGCCATGAAAACTAGAGAAATAACTTTGTAAAGACTTTGTGTGAGCTGGTGTTGTGGAAAACTGTTGATCATGATGGTGTTGGTCATAAAAAAAATTGAACTCTTTCATGTATTTTAAAACCCCAATTTATTTTCCCGATTTCTTGGAAATGTTGACATAATTCCAAAGCCATGGGCTAGCTACCCAAGAAAAGGGAAAATAAACTGTATTCCCTCAGCCTGCAAGCATTGCTTTTTGCAGTTATTAAACCCATTCCCACTCAAAAGGCAAGTGACCATTGCTATATGCAAACAGCATTATGAAAACCAGAACAGCCTGCGAGTAACTCTCAGTCTGCTCAGGTTTTATGCTGTCTGCTGCTCATCAGTATCTTAAGCTTGTAAATGAAGCCTTTAAAACTTGAATATAGTATGAAAAGTCTAAAATTAAGTTTAATTTTCTAAGGGACTACAAACGCGTTAAAATACCTATCTCAGTGGTAAAGGGTTAAACATATACACAAAATAGATGTGACCAGATGTTTTATTTGCTGTATCTTGAGCATGTGATTTTCAGTATCACATTTTAAGTGTATGTAAGCTGTACAAAACAAGGAAATGAAATATCCTTCATGTATAAAGTACCAGTTTATATGTATTGTATGACATCAACCCTCTCCCCATCGCAGAGAAGCAAAGTGAAAATAGCTTTTGCAACCAGCATTAAACCAGAACAGCCTGCGAGTTACGCAGAATGTTCAGGTTTTATGCTGTTTGCTGCTCATCACAAAGGGTATCTGAGTGGTAAAGGGTTAAGCGTCGTACTTCATAATAAGGCCACGACTTTTTTTTTTATTGGTTTACAAAAATTATTTTGAAAATGGTCCATCGGGCGGTCGAAAAAAAAAAAAAAAAAAAAACATTGGAAAAAAAAGTTAATGCTAATAACATCAGAACAAAGACAACATATCTTTTATAACCTTAACACAGAGACAAAAAATCAAATTATGCAATGAAACACATCTATATCTTCAAATGAAATGAGTCCTAACAGCACCTTATGTAACATCAGGCAATTTTAAACACTCCATTACATGACATGCGTTCTTCTCCCATTAAAACGAAAAACTGCCCTTCATTTCCATAATTGGATGCGCACCATTACGCAATGCGATGCCCGTTGCATAAATCTTATATAAGATAAACTACTCATACACAAATTACCCGGTATGTGTTTGCTTTTACTCGACTTATGAGATCGTACATGAAAAAAAAATCGAGGTAGATCGATCCATGCGTCGTCGCGGTAATGTTTGTCAAAGTTGTTGTTGTCATGAAAACTCGTTGATTTACAACGCAAAACGTCTTATTTGAACTGACGCGAATTAATTTAATCATATTTGTCAACTTCGCTTTTGCTTTATTTTGATAATTTAATCCAAAGTTTAATGTTAGCAAGTGTTTTTTTACTGGAATTGTAAACAAGGAGTCAGTTAAAGTCTTCCGAAAATGTGCAGTCTGTGTGAATTGACAGTTTGACGTCATCAAAGGAAAGCCGCTTTCTGTCGGAAGCAATAAAGCGACAAATTTCGCGCCGAAAAAATTGGCTTCCTTTGTCTAGCAATCAACATGCCGAACCAATCGTGTGTTTGTTTCTCAATTGCAATCCTCCAATTAAATAAAAGCACGTGCATAGCTCCGCCTTCGAATCTTTTGCAGAGAACGGAGGCGGAGTTTAAAGGTTAATTGAGCTAGTGTTTTACACAAGTTGAGTTCCGATTTGCCGAAATTACTCGGCCCTAAGCATTGAAACGACAAATACATTTATCAATGATTTTCCGAGATATACCGATTTGTTCCGATTTCCAAACTTTCTGTACAGTTCCTATAAACTATGGCGGACGTGTTTACAAAATTCCTAAACACATATATCGTAAATAATGGCAGTGTTTTATTGGATTATTTATACTTATTATCAAATACTATCGGGTTTGTTTAATATAATTAACATGTTAAACAATATAGTTGCGTCACAGACACGGAAATAAATTTTGATGGGGTCGACATTTGACTGACGCTGATTTTCTTATTGTCTGTAATTTTTACCCGAAATAAATTTTGAGAAGTGCCCATAAAAGGACTGGTACATAATGTGTCACATTGAAAAATATCCCGATCTCTGCAATATATGTGAACCAATCGTTGATTGTGCTTACTTGATTTTATTCGCAACCGTACTCAAACCGGATCGTTTTTTTTTCTCATTTCGCTCATTTTGAAGTGCGGTCGGGAATAAAATATTTAAAAAAAAGACGATTTTCCGATTTTATTTTTTTCCCATTTTCCAAAAATTAGGGTCGGCGGTTTTGTAAACCAAGAAATATAAAAGTCGTGGCCTAAATAGCTGCCTATGCAAGCCCACATGAGCCTACCTCTGGCAAAATGGGGCTAAATACACATGTGTAAAGTGTCATCCTAGATTAGCCTGTGAAGCCTGCAAAGCTAGAAAGGGACAACACTATCCGCCTAAACTGGATTTTTGTTAAGAATTAAGAGATTTCCTTTATATGAACAATTTCATAACATGAGGAATGTGTTATCTCTGATTAGCCAGTGCAAGCTTATCTGGGACATGCACATGAATGAAGCCCTGTATTCCCAGAGTTTGGTTCATATTTATGAAGTACACCAGCACACCACATCTGCTCTGATAAACATCTCTGATTGGATTTCATCTCTCAGCTTCTGGCACAATGCATGCATGCCCAATTGTTTATTTTTGATATCCTCATCTTTTCATTGAAATAAGGGCGGCATTTCTTGATGGGGAGCCATATGTCCTGATATATGTTCTGATATTGAGACATAATTCTGTGTTTGTGTGTGTGCGTTATAACAAACATGAAATCTTTGCCATACTAGCTCTGGTTAGAGTGGTGTGTAGCCTGGTTAGAATGGTGTGTAGCCTTACTCAATGAGGCTGACTCTGAGTTTCCATGCACCCCCTCACTCCAGGCCGTATCTGTGTACGGTATATGTAAACACATTCCAAATACCAGACAGTCTTATGAATATTATTAATATATAAGATTTTACCATAGTTTTGCAGTGTTGTATGAGATTTATGTGAATGGAACGAAATCTTTACAACCATCTAGAACCCATTATCAGATATGATCAAGACTATCTATACTTTAGGAACCATACTTTGTTATTCGCAGGCAAACTTATTCCATGTGAGACTTTTTTTTAAACTCTCAATTCAATCTAAAGCAAAATTTTATTATAATTAACTGCATATTTTTAAGGATAAAATATTTCTAGGGTGTTTTAAAGACCAATCTCTGAGTCTTAAGAAGGGGACCACTCCATCCAAAATGCTGGGAAAACACTTTCCGCTAACAGTGGATTTTTGCGAAGACGAGATTTTCTATAAAAAAATAACCATTAAAGTGAGAAGTGTTATCCCTATGCTACGTGCCAACTGCACAGGATTCTCTGGGACAAAACTTTCAGCACATGCATGTAGCCCAGTTTCCCAGAAAGAGGCGTAGATTATCAAGTGTTCTTTGGAAAACACTGGTTTCACTGTCCAGATGTCACAGGCTTGATTCACCACTACGCCTAATCCACAAATGTACTATTCTCACACATGGTAGGTAATCATATAAAATCAAATTACAGGTTCAAGTCACAGAAAACTTTTAAGGCATTTCTAAACTGATAATAATTGCATGTTGTTTAACCCTTTCTCACTCAGAAACTAAAGCATAATGGCTATGTGCAAACAGCATTAAACCAGAACAGCCTGCGAGTAACTCATTGTCTGTTCAGGTTGTATGCTGTTTGCTACTGAACAGTATCTTAGGGATGGAAATGAAGCCTTTCAAACTTGAATATATTAAGAAAGGGCTTAAATTTAATTTGATTTTCTAAAGGAATTCAAATGGGTCAAAGTGCGTTTCTAAGCGGTAAAGGGTTAATTACAAATTGTCCCATGGACATGTTTAGTGTGCGTTATATAACATACAGATTTTGGAATTAAATAATCTGGTTCAGTAAAATAGCTCGATTTTTTGCATTATAAACAAAATTAGCCTTGCTCTGAGAAAATGCTGCTTAATGCATGTGCGTAAAGTGTAGTCCCAGATTAGCCTGTGCAGTCTGCACCAGGTAATAAAAGACAAAACTTTCTGCTTTCATGGATTTTTTTTTAAAGGAAGATTGTACATGAAGAAAATCCAGTTTAGGTCAAGTCAGAGTGCTGTCCAATTAGCTTGTGTTGACAGCATTTGAGTCGTGTTCTGAGAAAACTGGGTTCAATGCATGTGCGTAAAGTGTCCTCCCAGATTAGCCTGTGCAGTCTGCACAGGCTAATCAGGGACGACACTTTCCGCCTAAACTGTTTTTTTCATGTAGAAGAGACTTCCTTTAAACGAAAAATACCATATAAGCAGAAATTGTCGTCCCTGATTAGCCTGTATGGACTGCACAGGCTAATCTGAGACGACACTTTACGCACATGCATTAAACCCAGTTTTCTCAGAACACGTCTCATTTAATAACGCTTATCTGGGAAATATAGAATATTATGTGAGTTTGGGATAAAGATCAAGTTTATCATGCGAGGCTTAGAACCGATGTAGCACGAGGCTTGCCGAGCGCTATCATGGTTCGTGCCGAGCATGATAAACTTGATCTTTATCCCAAACTCACAAAATCTTCTATTTATCCTATTATTTCCTCCCTATTTTCGATTAATAATTGTAAAATATCGCATTTTTTTGACGATTTTGTTTTTCTGTTGTTGACAAAAACAGATTTTCCAATTTTCGGAAAAACCCAAATCTGATCTAAAAATAATAATAGTATAAAACTAATGTTTATACGATCCTTGTTATGCTATCGATTTTCATCTGGTAGTAGGATAAAACACCTTACAAACATGCCTTAAGCCAGGTTTTCCCAAAGGTCCGCTTAAAGCGGCCATTTCACGTTTTGGTAAATTGACAAATTTTTTAAAACTATTTCAGATTCGCAAATTTTCGTTGTACTTTGATATTTGTGAGGAAACAGTAAAACTGTACATTTGCCATGCTAAAAAATATCCATTATATGCATCTTTTAGAACTCTGAAAATTATAAAGCGTTGCAAAGCTAAACGATTGAATAATTTGGAGAGTTCTGTTGTTGTTGTTAGACATTGTGATACTACGAGGATTGCTTATATAAAGTATGAGTACGGATGACCGAGTGGTCTAAGTGATTGAATTATACTCAAGGGGTCAGTGATTCGAGCCCCATTGAGGGTTACTTTTTTTCTGTCTTTAATTTTATTTTTGTTTTTTTTTACTGGAGCTTTTTAGATCCAATGTTTACATTTATCAATATAAAGCATTTAATGACAAACTTCAATACATGCCAAAATCTGTGAAAAGGCCCCTTTAAATTTAATTATAATAAATACAGTACATTGGATTATAATTCAGAAATATAATTTGATTATGGAATCCTGCATAATCATCCTCAGTCAGCTGAGAGAAAACATAATGATAAAATATTTTACGGTGGGCCAATATACTGTGTATAAGTAGCAATATGGAGACTGCAATATTTGACATGGGGAGAGGATTAACATTCCTTTAGTTAGGCCTTAATAGAGCACTTTATGGTAAAATCAATTGCAGTCCGCACAGGCTAATCAGGGACAACGCTTTCTACCTAAACTAGATTTTTGCTAAGAAGAGACTTTCTTTGAACAAAAATATCATAAAAGTGTAAAGTGTCCTCCCTGATTAGCCTATGCAAACTGAACAGGCTAATCTTGGACAACACTTTACATACATGCGTTAAAACCCATTTTCACAGAGTTGTGGCTCATTATATATTGTCAATATTTGATCCATTATTCAACAAAATCAAGACATTACTTCAACAAGTCTTGCATAATGAATAGCACCATGTTTTAACTTCCCCTTCTCAATTAACACCTATTGTTTCTCTTTATTCATAATTCTTCTTGCCACTTTCCTATGATGTGTTTCTTGTATAGACATGAATTCCCCACTATTTCCTGCCTCTTAGTCTTATACCACACCTAGTTCTTACTCAGACTGAGTCCAGGATGCACCTGTTGGGTATTTACTCAAACTTGAAAATTTACCATATCAATATAAACGATCTTTCCATCTTTCGGTACATATGGGCCGTGCTCTGATAAAAGGAGGTTTGATGCATGTGCTTAAAGTGTTGTCCCAGATTAGCTTGTGCAGTCAGCAGTGTTGTCCCAGATAAGCCTGTGCAGTCAGCAGTGTTGTCCCAGATAAGCCTGTGCAGTCAGCAGTGTTGTCCCAGATTAGCCTGTGCAGTCAGCAGTGTTGTCCCAGATAAGCCTGTGCAGTCAGCAAAGGCTAATCAGGACAACACATTCCACTTTTATGATATCTTTTGGTTAACGAAAGTCTCTTCTTAGCAAAATTTTAGTTTTTCGCGGAAAGTGTAGTCCCTGATAAGCCTGTGTGGACTGCACAGGCTAATCAGGGATGACAATTTACACACATGCATTAACCCCCTTTTCACAGAGCGCGGCTCATGTGTATTCCTGCAGAGTAGATACCCTCATCCGCATTCAAAACATTCAACCAGTTTAAGCTTCTTTATATTTAATAAAATAAGAAAAGCAATTACAATCATCATGAACAGATTCAGAAGGGGCTGAATCAGCAAAATATGTTTCCCCCTAAAATTTTCAAAAACGCACATTTTTTTTCAATAAAACTAAATTATTTGATTGACAACTTTTAGATTTGAAGTTACGCAAAGTTAATTAGATAATTTACAGTACCCATAGGCTTTTAATTAGAATATTTCTCTGAACTTTCGATCCTTTTGGTTTAAATGTCTAATGTTCTGATTTTCAAAATACAATAACTTGTGAGTTTTGGGCATTATCCATTCTCATACAGCTTGTTTTTCATTCTTTATAAAGTACCCATAAAAGTTACTTTCCTTATTAAGGAAAAACTGCAAAATTCATAATCAATGGCAATCTGAAAAATTGCCAAAAGGAAGGACAATTTTTTCAATTTCATTCCCAAAGTGCATTATATGCAAGTCAACAAATAAAATGAGTTCTGAAACACAACAATTCAAGCCAAAAGGCATGTAAATGAACATTTGATTTGGTTTTTGCAATGTATACCAAGCAATTAAAACTAGTTTTCAAATGATCTAACTGACCTACACATCATCTAGATACAACTTCTGACCAAGTTTGGTTAAGCTCTGATGAAAACTACTTGAATTTCAGAGTGGACACCATGCTCAATGTTTAAAACGGACTAAATGACCCATGACCTAGTTTTTGACCCGGCATGGCCCATGTTCAAACTTGACCTACATATCATCTAGATACAACTTCTGACCAAGTTTGGTGAAGCTCTGATGAAAACTACTTGAATAATTAGAGAGCGCACACCATGCTCAATGTTTAAAACACACTAAGTGACCCTGTGACCTCATTTTTGACCCTGCATGACCCATATTCGAACTTGACCTAAACATCATCTAGATACAACATCTGACCAAGTTTGGTGAAGATAGGATGAAAACAACTTGAATTAGAGAGCGGACACTTAATACGGACCGACCGACCAACTGACCGACAGATCGACCGACAGACAGACAAGCTCACTCATATATACCCCCTAAATTTCGTTTGTGTGGGTATAAAGACCCATAATTCTGAATTTGAATTTTTAACATCGCTTAAACCAATTTCATGGTTTTTAGTTCTGATTCTTTTAATTTAGTGACTTGGTATAGGTACTTTTCCCAAAAAAACAAAAATGAATCGCTGTTATGCCATTTTACATTGTTATTGCAGTGTTATGTTATTGAATGGTTGTTAATGATTAAATAGTCTTGCCCACCCCAGACCCATAACCTGTATGACCTTTCCTGTTGATGAAGACAAAATACTTAGATGCGCTCTATTACAGTCCTGTTGAGCACATGGTAGCTTTTTTTATTTGGGCCATCCTCTTGTAAACCGGTTTAATGTATGTGCATACAGTGTCATCCCAGATAAGCCGGTGCAGTCCCATACAGTGTCATCCCAGATAAGCTGGTGCAGTCGCATACAGTGTCATCCCAGATAAGCTGGTGCAGTCATACAGTGTCATCCCAGATAAGCTGGTGCAGTGGCATACAGTGTCATCCCAGATAAGCTGGTGCAGTCATACAGTGTCATCCCAGATAAGCTGCTGCAGTCTCGGATATACACTGTATACGACTGCAGCAGCTTATCTGGTATGACACTGTATGACTGCACCAGCTTATCTAGTGTCATACAGTGTCATCCCAGATAAGCTGCTGCAGTCGCATACAGTGTCATCCCAGATAAGCTGGTGCAGATGCATACAGTGTCATCCCAGAAAAGCTGGTGAAGTCATACAGTGTCATCCCAGATAAGCTGGTGCAGTCATACAGTGTCATCCCAGCTAAGCTGGTGCAGTCATACAGTGTCATCCCAGATAAGCTGGTGCAGTCATACAGTGTCATCCCAGATAAGCTGGTGCAGTCATACAGTGTCATCCCAGATAAGCTGGTGCAGTCATACAGTGTCATCCCAAATAAGCTGGTGCAGTTGCATACAGTGTCATCCCAGATAAGCTGGTGCAGTCGCATACAGTGTCATCCCAGATAAGCTGGTGCAGTCATACAGTGTCATCCCAGATAAGCTGGTGCAGTCATACAGTGTCATCCCAGATAAGCTGGTGCTGTCGCATACAGTGCCATCTCAGTTAAGCTGGTGCAGTCATACAGTGTCATCCCAGATAAGCTGGTGCAGTCGCATACAGTGTCATCCCAGACAAGCTGGTGCAGTCATACAGTGTCATCCCAGATAAGCTGGTGCAGTCATACAGTGTCATCCCAGATAAGCTGGTGCAGTCATACAGTGTCATCCCAGATAAGCTGCTGCAGTCGCATACAGTGTCATCCCAGATAAGCTGGTGCAGTCATACAGTGTCATCCCAGATAAGCTGGTGCAGTCGCATACAGTGTCATCCCAGATAAGCTGGTTCAGTCATACAGTGTCATCCCAGATAAGCTGGTGCAGTCATACAGTGTCATCTCAGATAAGCTGGTGCAGTCATACAGTGTCATCCCATATAAGCTGGTGCAGTCGCATACAGTGTCATCCCAGATAAGCTGGTGTAGTCATACAGTGTCATCCCAGATAAGCTGGTGCAGTCATTCAGTGTCATCCCAGATAAGCTGGTGCAGTCATACAGTGTCATCCCAGATAAGCTGGTTCAGTCATACAGTGTCATCCCAGATAAGCTGGTGCAGTCATACAGTGTCATCTCAGATAAGCTGGTGCAGTCATACAGTGTCATCCCATATAAGCTGGTGCAGTCATACAGTGTCATCTCAGATAAGCTGGTGCAGTCATACAGTGTCATCCCAGATAAGCTGGTGCAGTCATACAGTGTCATCCCAGATAAGCTGGTGCAGTCATACAGTGTCATCCCAGATAAGCTGGTGCAGTCATACAGTGTCATCCCAGATAAGCTGGTGCAGTCATACAGTGTCATCCCAGATAAGCTGCTGCAGTCGCATACAGTGTCATCCCAGATAAGCTGGTGCAGTCATACAGTGTCATCCCAGATAAGCTGGTGCAGTCATACAGTGTCATCCCAGATAAGCTGGTGCAGTCGCACAGTCTTATCAGGATTGACACTTTACACTTTTATGATATTTTTCTTTTAAAGAAATTCCCTTCTGAACATAAATACAGTTTAGGCGGATAATATCATCCTTGATTAGCCTGTGCAGATTGCACAGTCTAATCTGGGATGACACTTTACGCACATGCATTAAACCCCCTTTTCTCATAGCACAGCTAATATATTATATATGACATTATATCCAACAAACACAAAGGTTGTATCAGTTCATAGAGCAAATAAAAATCAATCTGTTATAAAAGTTAACAAACATGTTCTTATGACTAAAATTAAAAGTTTCCCTCTTGTGGAACATCATAGCAAATTAAGAAACACATGCAAGCAGAAAATAGCTGTATTAGAATAAATAGAACGTATCCGTAGCAACAAGACAAACTATTTTTTTAATCAGTGTCTAGTATATGGAACCCATTTTTTCCATATTGAATCTTGTAGTATGATGCATGTGGTTTCTATAAAATACTACAAC